>NC_090650.1:198755045-199055045 GCF_040937935.1 Hyperolius riggenbachi | reverse complement strand
CCCCTTGAAGTTTTTCACATTTTGTCACATTACTGCCACAAACATGAATCAATTTTATTGCAATTCCACGTGAAAGACCAATACAAAGTGGTGTACACGTGAGAAGTGGAATGAAAATCAGATGATTCCAAACATTTTTTACAAATAAATAACTGCAAAGTGGGGTGTGCGTAATTATTCAGCCCCCTTTGGTCTGAGTGCAGTCAGTTGCCCATAGACATTGCCTGATGAGTGCTAATGACTAAATAGAGTGCACCTGTGTGTATTCTAATGTCAGTACAAATACAGCTGCTCTGTGACGGCCTCAGAGGTTGTCTAAGAGAATATTGGGAGCAACAACACCATGAAGTCCAAAGAACACACCAGACGGGTCAGGGATAAAGTTATTGAGAAATGTAAAGCAGGCTTAGGCTACAAAAAGATTTCCAAAGCCTTGAACATCCCACGGAGCACTGTTCAAGCGATCATTCAGAAATGGAAGGAGTATGGCACAACTGTAAACCTATCAAGACAAGGCTGTTTACCTAAACTCACAGGCCGAACAAGGAGAAATGCAGTCAAGAGGCCCATGGTGACTCTGGACGAGCTGCAGAGATCTACATCTCAGGTGGGGGAATCTGTCCATAGGACAACTATTAGTCATGCACTGCACAAAGTTGGCGTTTATGGAAGAGTGGCAAGATGAAAGCCATTGTTAACAGAAAAGCATAAGAAGTCCCGTTTGCAGTTTGCCACAAGCCATGTGGGGACACAGCAAACATGTAGAAGAAGGTGCTCTGATCAGATGAGATCAAAATGGAACTTTTTGGCCAAAATGCAAAACGCTATGTGTGGCGGAAAACCAACACCGCACATCACTCAGAATGCACCATCTCCACTGTCAAATATGGTGGTGGCAGCATCATACTCTTGGGGTGCTTCTCTTCAGCAGGGACAGGGAAGCTGGTCAGAGTTGATGGGAAGATGGATGGAGCCAAATACAGGGCAATCTTGGAAGAAAACCTCTTGGAGTCTGCAAAAGACTTGAGACTGGGGCGGAGGTTCACCTTCCAGCAGGACAATGACCCTAAACATAAAGCCAGGGCAACAATGGAATGGTTTAAAACAAAACATATTCATGTGTTAGAATGGCCCAGTCAAAGTCCAGATCTAAATCCAATCGAGAATTTGTGGCAAGATCTGAAAACTGCTGTTCACAAATGCTGTCCATCTAATCTGACTGAGCTGGAGCAATTTTGCAAAGAAGAATGGGCAAGGACTTCAGTCTCTAGATGTGCAAAGCTGGTAGAGACATATCCTAAAAGTCTGTCAGCCGTAATTGCAGCAAAAGGTGGTTCTACAAAGTGTTGACTCAGGGGGCTGAATAATTACGCACACCCCACTTTGCAGCTATTGATTTGTAAAAAATGTTTGGAATCATGTATGATTTTCGTTTCACTTCTCAGGTGTACACCACTTTGTATTGGTCTTTCACGTGGAATTCCAATAAAATTTATTCATGTTTGTGGCAGTAATGTGACAAAATGTGAAAAACTTCAAGGGGGCCGAATACTTTTGCAAACCACTGTATATGGCTATATTGGTAGGTGAACAGAGGTGCCAGAAGGATAAAAGTACATACAATTTTTTAAAAATTGCTGGGAGGAAGTGGTGGACTCGCCTCCGTTAAAGCAGACACCAAGGACTGTAAATGTATAGATATACACATTTATTGAAAATACCCCAAACACAGAGGTGCTCTGCTTGCTATAACTGAATTGCTGTTGTTTATCCCCTGCTTATTGCCTGAAGAAGTGGGCTGTGCCCGCGAAACGCGTTGCATCTTTGGGGTATTTTCAATAAATGTGTATATCTATACATTTACAGTCCTTGGTGTCTGCTTTAACGGAGGCGAGTCCACCACTTCCTCCCAGCAATTTTTAAAAAATGTTATGTACTTTTATCCTTCTGGCGCCTCTGTTCACCTACCAATATATTTGAGTCCACCCCAGGTGGAGGGGTGATCTACCCCCTTTCTTCCTATCTACAGAGAGCGACTTCTTAATCCTGAGTGAGGACAGGTCTAATCTCCTCACCTGCCTAATGAGTGGTTACCTAGGTGGTAACCCGTGTTTGTGAGTATTAGCATCTCACTGTTTCATTTATCCAATCAATTTTGACATACTACACCATATTGGGCTCTCGATTTCTCTTCAACTTCACTGTATATGGCTGTGCAAATTTCCATCACCCTGTGTGCGTTGAACTGTTTCAGGCTAATTAACATATGGAAGAGCTCCATTAGAAACAGGGAGAAATAATTGCTGTAAGCAGGTTCTATATGACTTGTTTTCACTCCCCAAGTGGGGACTGCTTAATATTGATTGGTTTAGGTGTATTTTAAATATATCCTATCAATGCTTCTAGCTTCATCAATCAGCTGCCAGCTAATTTTTCAGCAGCTGCTGGCTTCGATAGGCTCAATTTCTTCTCTTTTGTTGGGTCACTGGAAATTTGCATGTACATTTTTTTTTCTTCAACAGATATTATTAAAAAGTAACATTAGTAGTAAAATGGAAATACCTGACTGAAAAGGAATATGAACTTAAAGTGGGATTATACTTCAGTAGCTACTCTTAGTTACATAAAAGAACATTTTAAAGTATTCCCTTAATTTCACTGTCTGTAAAACCTGATTTCAAGAGAAACTGATTGCTTTTGCAATAATGATCTAAACATTAACAATGAGTTTTGATGCAGTCACTGCACATTTTTAAATGAATTCCATTGATAGCAATGCAAGCCATAGCAGGCGTGTAATACTGTACATGCTGCATTTATAAGAAACAATCAATGCTAATCTACACTACTCAATGGCATCCAATTGAAACATAATCCTCAGAAAGATGCTTTAGAAGTCTTTCAGAATCCCAGGACAGAAGAAAAAAGCAGCACCAGTCATGAGAAAGAGGTTCTGGTTCACTCCATAATAATATATTCATATATCCTTATAATAATATATTCACATATCCTTATAAAAGAACATGCAATGGATTGCTTCTCACCTCAGCAGCACCACGCTATCTGACATGAAAGCCCCAATCGTCAGATCTAAGAAAAAAAAACAAAAAACGTAACTTTGACTTTATTGTTTACAAAGTAATTCTTTACAGTTTGGTTATTACACAGGGTAAGGGTGCATGAAAAAAAGATGCCAGGAAAAAAGGGCCTGACTGGGTAACGAATTGGCGCCGGTGGATAACAAAATCTCAATAAAGAAATTCGTTAATGATAAATACCGTTTTAAAACAGACAGGAGCTGATAAGAAAATATATTAATGTTAAAAATTGTTACATAATTCAACAATACAGCTTAACCCAACCCTACTCTCACACAGATCCCGCCCCTGTTGTTGCCTAAAACTAACCACTCCCCTGGAGGTGCCTAACCCTAACCACCCTCCCGGTGGTGCCTAACCACCCCCATGGTGTTGCCTAACCCGAACCCCCCCCCCCCCCCCCAGTGTGGCCTAACCCTAACTGCCCCCCCCAGGTAATGCCTAACACTAACCACCACCCATGGTGGTGCCTAGGTCTAACCACTTCCCCTGCAGAAACACCCTTTTACACATAGAAACTATAATATCTTTGATAATGTAAAATCTGTACATACAAAATAACATGACAAAAACTATAACGTTGCAAGCTTCTAAAGTGATAACATACTTCAAAAACTTTCATGTTCTAATGTTGTTAACGATATTTATCGGGCAAGCTTTTTCTGCTTTTTTTTGCAATATTAGTGATAAATGCATTAGAGTCTATGGCGGCACCCTTTTCATTCACAAGCTGACAGCACACTTTTTTCCTGCTACCCAGGGTAAGCATGACTAAGCAACCTTGGTACATTTAAACAACTAAAATGAAATAACGTAAAAAGAAAAATATCATTGCACTGAACTGAACATGAAGGTGTGCTATAAAAACATACTTAGGGCCCGTTTCCACTATGGAGTGATGCGAGTGCGGCTACCTAGCCACATCACATCACTTCCGCTGCCATTCGCGTCACTTCTGCATCAGGAGATGCGGAAGTGTATGGAGGGGACAGCGGGCGGATGCAGCTGTGCGAAAATCTGCAGCATGCTGCAGATTCTCAGATCGCTCCACACCGCTCTGCACGCAATGGAAACTGTTCTATTGCCGTGCATTGGTTTCAGGACACCCACTCTACGATGAGGCAATGTACAGTAGCTGCATCGCACCGCATGTAATGGAAACAGGCCCTTATAATCTGCAACAAGGAGATCCCATAGTGCTTAATGCAGGTTTGTTCAAGTTCCCTTGTGGTGCTGAAGTTAGCAACAGTGAAGCTGAATGAAGACATAGCATGACAGAGCTGTAGATTGTAACACGTCTACAGCCTACTCCTGCCATGCTCCGCCCCAGGCTCACAGTTCTCTGCCTTCACTTGTATCTTGAGTTAAAAAGTAACATGTTGCTGAGCCTCAGCCTCATCAACATTACTGCTGGCCAAACCTTTGGCAATTAGACTAAGCAATATTAGTGCAATCTTACCAGCAAGTGTGTAACATGTAGTCAACCATTCCATACTAAATCCGAGCACACAGTTTAGGTGGGCAAGTATACTACAGAAATGTCAGCATGATTCTCCAATGGCTTCTCAACCAGATTCTAACACTGGTGATCAGCATAAGAATGAACTGTGGGGGACATTTTATGTTGGCATTTGAAATAAATCACAACTATATTTACATCACAAATCAGGTGCCACTCATAAAGCTACCAGTAATAAAAAAGCATTTGATCTAGTGGCAGGTTTCTGGCAAAATGCAATGGATTAGTTGTGCAAATTAGGGCAAAAACAGGGGCAGAAATAAAAAGTTGTTTTGTACATTTTAGTACTGCTCAACTGTGCTGCACAATTGATTTGTGTTGGCTTTTTTGCAAGTTTGGGTCCCATACATCTCCGATCAGTGTTGGCACAGCTGGCATACACACCCTCTTTATAACCGACGAAAGGGCCCACAGTGGTTCTCAAACATTAGTAGTACTCCTAAAAGCAGAGTTGCTGTGCCAGCTGTATTAATATATTGCTTTCCCAGCTACTTACATCTGCTTGCCATAAAGCACCTTTATGTCCCAGCATTGTTCCCTGATTCTCAATCTCAGTATATGTAATGTGCTAGTGACAGTTTTCTAGGCAGAAAATGTTACAAATAAAGATAAACTGTTGTACTTGTTTATGCGCATTGAGGACCGCAGTGTTAAACCCCCCTAAAGACCAGGCCATTTTTTAACAAATAGGCCACTGCAGCTTTAAGGCCTCGCTGCAGGGCCGTCCAACTCAGCACACAAGTGATTTCCTTCCCCAACTTTTCTCCCCACCAACTCTCTCTGTTGCTCTCTGTTGGTGAGGTCTGATCACTCCCCCAATGTTTATTTTTTTGTTTATAAATATTTATGTTGTTATTTTTTGAATAAATATGCCTATTTTTTTTATTTTTACTATCTCCCTTCCCTCCCCCCGCCAGCCAATCAGCGTGATCAGCTGTCATAGGCTTCAGCCTATGACAGCGGATCACTTCCGCAGCTACAGAGGGGACAGCTGTGTCACATGACTGTCCCCAGTACAGCGCTGCCTTAGATCGCAGCGCTGTACGGGGTAATTATAGGGCGGTTTCGCCGTCTAACAATCTCCTGGCTGCGATCACTGCTGGGAGGCTGAAGACAGAGTAGAGCTCTGCATACCAAGCGGAGATGCGTGCACATCATGGCAAGAGGATAAAAAGGGAGGAGATTTATGAATGGAGGGGACGTGCAGTTAATAGCATACACAATACTGATCTGATAGTGGAGGAGAAACACTGGCTGCTAATGAGTGACTCCACTGTGCCATTATTAGGAATGTTCAGAAATGTCGATTTCCGATTCTGTGGGAATTCAGATTACTGCCAATGCCGATTAGCAATTCCCGAATTTCGGATTTCTGTTTTCCAATTTCAGATTCTGATTTCCGAGTAATCTTTTGATTGTTACTTTTTTGCATTCTCTAATTGGCCAAATACTTCCAAGTTGACTCTGCCTTCTCTGATTGGTGCAATGCTTCCGAGCTCTGTGATAGGGCTGAAACCGAGTTGCGGTAATGTGGTGTTTCCACACAAATCCAATTTCCAATCGGAAATGCTGATTTCCGATCAGAAATGTGTACATTTCATTACTGCGGAATCTGAATGAGCATCCCTAGCCATTATCCCCAGCAGTGCTGCCTTTTGGAACCTCAATATATTTGCAGGGCTTGGGAAATGGTGGGGTGGGAAATACTTTGGTGAAGTTATTTAGTGCTAACAGCAGAGAAAACAGCAAGCCCCCTGGACAATTTCTTGACCTTGGACTCAGCCCTAGATAATCCTGCAGATGATTAGGTAGGTCCTGGCTAACATTAAAAAGATAAACATACAGGTCAATGGGGATTCTGTCCATCACCTGGTCATCCCTCTCAACAGCCTTCCTGGCTGTCACCACACAATCACTCATTCTTTGACAATTTAACTGCAACTCCTGACCTTTGTGGAGGCCTTTCACTGGACTGAACTTATTCCATTACAGGACCTGAGACTACATCAACGGCAACATTAAATTAATGATTGCACCTATTAGAACAATCAGGAGCACTGTGTACAGTTAAGGGCCTAATAACACTATGTTAGTAAACAAGCCTTTATGATATAAACACCTGTTTTAGAAGAATGCACGTTATACTTTTCTTTCTTTCATCACAGAGGAGCCACCCAATTACTAGTTCTCTGTTCTAGTCAGCATGTTAGCAGGAACATTCTTGTGTGGCACAGCTTATAAATAACAGGGAGGGATGGAAAGTTTCCAGGCTCTGCTAATAGCTGAATGTAGATGCCTTTGTGGCATCTGTATATAGCACTACTTAAAAGCTTTGCAATACTAGGACAAATAAATGGGATGTTGACTAACTGCAGCACACAGGTACTATGCAGGCAAATGCTGATATTACGGTGGGTGGTGACTTATAATCAACCACAAAATCCATGTTTATAAGCTTAGACAGCATGTGTCCAATTAAAATAATGTTCTACACCCAAAAAGAATAACACAGAATAAATCTTAAAGAATCTGCAAGGCAGTTTAAATTTTGGTCCCACACTAATTAAGTAAGGACAACAGGTCATTGTGTGCAATTTCCAGCAACACAAGAGCATTTGCATCCAGCCTTTGCAGTATATTTGCTTCCATAACTGGCCTCAGTGTAATTAATGTTACTTTTTTCTGGCCACATAATGCACATCAATGTAAGACACAGCACATTTATCAAAGGGAATTTTCTATGCATAGATGTAACATACACTTTTGTTTTTAACAGTGTAAAAGCATCAAACAAAACAAATAGCCTGTCAACTAGGAATAAACAAATTAATTAACTAACTGCATAATGTGTGAAAGCTGCAGTGGCGCTGGGCTTATTTTAAGTCTGTACTATTTATGCGAATGTAAACTTTGCTCTATAATGAAATATTCTCCTGTATGTAATAAGGTTGCTGTCTACAGTGAGGGGCTCTGTACTCAATTACTATTGACTCTCTGCACAAGACTAGCTTGCTAATAATGAAATTATGCAGAACATTTAAATCACTTACAGTTTTCAAACATACCTACGTAGCCATTCTTGTCCATATCAATACCTCCAGAAACTGACTGGCCAAACATTCTGAAAGCTGGGCTAATCGCTCGTCCTGATATCCTCTGAAAGGGAATGCATGTAAACAGGAAGTATATTAATTAAATCCAATGTTTTGTTAACACTGTATTTGTAAGTCAAAGCTCAGGTTTGGAGACCATATACAGATACAGATTGATGCTAGATAGCTAGATTTTTTTTATTTGATAGTTCATAAAATGACCAGTTAGACAGGATCTATGGTCAAAGAGATAAACTAGTCATATTGAAAATGTTATATTAATGCCAAAGGAGTTTTAATTCTTTCTACACAAATGTTTAAATCTGACACCTCTCTGCTGCATTGCAGTGTGAAATGTGATGACTCCTATTCGATTTTCCTCAGTCATATATTTGGTATTTGGACAGTGTGTACGGCGAATTTGCATCCTCTCACTGGTAATTACTCATGTGATGAGACAGGGTAGTAATAAAGAATTCTAAGGGGTAACGTGGAAAAATAGACATATCACATTAATCTATATCATTACCTGGTCAGTCTTTGGCTGGAGCTCCATTTTGTATTTTTCAGTGTTGCATATGTGTACGGTCATGGCTATGAACACTTCAGGAGGGAAGTTAAGAGACTCACCATTGAATATTGAGGTACAATTCCATTTTCATCCCCATGGTATATATAAACAACACCCACATAGTCATCTTCCTTTGGCGCTCCAACTGCGATATCTGATTAGAAAAGAGAAGAAAAATGTGTAGTAGTGGTTTTTAATCATGGCAATTTAGAATAGCATTAAAAAAATCACACAACAATGCAAGTCAAACCAATGGCCTCAATTCACTAAGCAGTTTAGACTAGTCTGCTGATGGTTTTTAGTCTACTGATGGTTTGGTCAGTTGCATCAAAGGGGAATTCACTATTACCAAATGTTTTAGACCTGTTTTTAGACTTAGTCTAAACAATTTGGTAATTAGGTGGGTAAAGCAGGGGTAATGATCAAAAGATGCAATTCACAAACGAGTAGCTACAACTGACATCCTTCTCCTCTGGATAAAATTAAACTCCTGCATAATTAATTCAAAAGGTTCCATCCTCACATCTAAAATACCTCACAGAATTACTATACCGACAGAAATCAGCTGGTCTAATCTCTGTAAGAAAAAGTGGGCGTGGTTACTCCTTGTTTGCCTTTGTGAATTGGCTGGATAGTGTACTGGTTAAGAGCTCTGCCTTTGACATGGGAGACCAGGGTTCAAATCCTGGCTAGGTCAAGTACCTATTCAGTAAGGAGTTCAAGGCAAGACTCCCTAACACTGCATGGTAGCCTCCTGAGCGCGTCCCAGTGGCTGCAGCTCTTGAGCGCTTTGAGTCCGAAAGGAGAAAAGCGCTATACAAATCTTCAGATTATTATTATTATTGAATTGTGGAAATACTGAATGTTAGACCAGGTCTAAAAACAGGTCTGAAACATTACACCAAACCATCATTAGACTAAAAACCATCTGTAGACTACTCTAAACTGCTTAGTGAATTGAGGCCATGCCTTAGATGTGTGGCAAATGCGAATTCTGTTATTTTTAAAAGGGGCCTTTTTTGGGCTTAAAGAGAAACTCCGACCAAGAATTGAACTTTATCCCAATCAGTAGCTGATACCCCCTTACACATGAGAAATCTATTCCTTTTCACAAACAGACAATCAGGGGGCGCTGTATGGCTGATATTGTGGTGAAACCACTCCCACAAAGAAATTCTGAGTACGTACTCTTGGCAGTTTCCTGTCTGTGAACCTTGTTGCATTGTGGGAAATAGTTGTTTTCATTGTGGCTTACAAAGGAAGGAAGTATGAAGGCAAAAATAATCAAGTAGTGAACATTTCACACTAATACATTTTTGTAAATTCATTCTTTGTGACACACTGAATTGCCAGCAGTGTTAAGTGGCCCTGTCATACTAGGTGGATCTATCTGTTATCTGTCTTATATGAAATCAGCACTCTCTTCACACCAAGACATCTAGATGTGAAACTGTTGATTGTGCCCATCAAAGAATGCCACAACAGAGATAAAGTAAACCGCTTAAGTGTTTGTGCCTTGTTGCTACTTAAAGGCTCTTCAGATAAAAATACAAAACTCTTATCTAATTTTACTGGCACACAGCCACTTTAGAAGAATAGATACTTACACAGGGGATGCAGAAGGTGTCATAGTGATTGTGAGCTTCTCTGAAGGACAGTTAAGTGACAAGACAATAATATACTCTGTGCAGCGCTGTGGAAGATGTCGCCGCTATATAAATACTAAATAATAATAATAGTGAACAAGGATATGGTAGTTAAAGTTCATTTATCAGCTGCACAATTCTGTATGAGATCCTTGCAGATGAAACACTGACTCGCAACAATGTTAGATCCATAAATACAATTTAATTCAATCTGCAATCAGTATTTCTTTCATTACAGGTGGACTAGACAAGCACTTTGTCAGGTTATTATTGATGTCTGTATTCTGGTTGAAGAGATTTCCTCTCACTTCCTTTCTCAGTAACACCCAAGTATCTGCTGCGTGCTGAACTTCCTGCTTCTCTTGAACACATTATTTTTCATAAACATATGGAAAATCTATTAAGCAGGGAATGACACTAAGCTCCATTCACAGCAATATCCCAGGTGTCAACACAGGAAATGCTCACACAGCAACAAAGCATGAGAGTTCTTTACAGAGCACTTTGAAGAAATTATTTTACTAACTTACTGTACCTCACTGTACAAAATCACATCACTCCAGTGTGAACACACACATAGGATAACATTAGCAAGAGCTTTTAAAATCACAAGCGCTTACAACAGCTCTCATAGTGTGAATGAGCCCTAAAAAAGCTCAGCCAGTTGCAAGTAATCAATAACAGGAACGGTGCTTCCATATGGTCCAGTTAGTCAATTGCCCAGGACCCCAAGCTCCTTAGTAACCCCACAAGTTAGGGATTGTACAGGTCACCAGTTTAGTGCCAGTACAGTATGAAAATGTAAGGGGTCCCACATTCATTTTTGCTCAGGGCACCATTTTGCCTAAACCTTTCCCTAATCACTAGGAATGGTCAATGGAGTGCAAATACCAGATTCATGCAGAATTATGTACATTGTAATGGAAATGGATGCAGCTTGAAAATGGGCCAATTAAATAAAGCTGAGGTGGGATTCAATGGGTCCCTTTTCATGCGACATACCTTTGCATAATTTAGCATCAACTTGGAATTATTTGCATCTCATACACATCCCTAGTAATCGCCAACAACTTCCTAGGGAGTCCCTGGGGAGCAACAGTTAAGATGGGGGAGCGACAACTTGGGGGCACCTACAGGCTCTGGGGCCCTGGGGCAATTGACCATTTATTCCTATGGTAGCCCCGGCCCTGCCCAGGTGAATTCCATCTCCTGTGGAGCAAAAAATTACTCCAAAGTCAGAACCTTCACTCATTTTCTCTCATTGCTAATCTTAACACATCGACTGCAGTAAATTAAATATACACACATTTAACAGAATGTATTTATTTTCCCATCCATCTTGGAAATAGTAACCTCATGCACTCACCACAATAAGCAGGGCCAGATTTACCACATGCCTACAAGCAGCTGATGCTAAAAAGCCCGGCTGAATATAGCCAATCCCACCTACCTAGCTAAAATGTTGCTATAATCCTGCTCTCTCACCACTTAGTTGATAGTTTTATGAGGAAGCACCCTGCTTAAGCCAGTCCATAAAGATATAAGCCTCCCTAGTGCTACTGGTAGCCTGTGGAGAGTGCCCTAAGTGTTATATGTCTTGTCTTGAATTGCCAAAATGACTTGGGCAAGGTTCAACCTGCAGTGTTGCAGTAAGACAAATGATGTGATGCATAGTCAGTGAACTGCAACTGTAAGCGTGCATGCTGTCTGGTAATGTAATGCAAGCCTTGCGTTATGCCAGTGGATCCATCGCAATGCACTGCTAACACGCCAGTGTGAACATATCATTCATATCATTACAATGTGATTGTTGTATGCAATGCGATTGCAACACACTAGTGTGAGCGTAGTCTCTAGCCTGTGGCTGCACATGTATTGAATCTTGCATATTACTTTTATTTTTTCTTTTAAAAGTTAATTTATTTCAACATAAGTTTTTATTAGTATAAAGGAGCTGTGACTGAGGGTATGACATGTGCTGAAGGGCAGAGTTTACAGCATCAGGTATTCTGTGACTACAGCCTCTTGAGATTGAGATGTACAATCTAGCCCTGACCCTAATCCACTTCCACATAGCTTGAGTAAAGACTGCTGATATTATCTGGATCCACAATAAAAGAACACCCATTAGAAATTGTAGATAATTATGTCCCATGCAACATTCATACTAGTGTACTCACCTGGGTAGCCATCATCATCAATATCCCCCAGGTTGGCGATGCTTTCCCCAAAGTGCGCATTGTATGCACTGTCACCATTGAGCACAATTTGTTCCTCCATTGCTGCCTAGCAAAAGGGGGGAAATGTTTTAGAAAAGAGCAGCAGAGGAGCAGTTCACACATGGATATCCCGCTGGATAATTGCTTGGCTTCACACACTATTCAGGAAACACCTGAACACAGATTAGACTTGCTAGCTAAACAGACACGGCAGTGCTTCAGTCTATAAACAGATTTATCTCTGCATGGCAGTGGCAATGGTTCGAAAGTGATGACAATAAGTAACATAAATGTGACATTCATATTGACTTCAAAGGGACCAGTTATCATTATTATTGGAATAGTGCAAAGCTTAAATACACAGGGGTAATGTGAGGATAAAACGCTAAGTAAACTTAGGTGTGTTCATTTATTCATGAATGTGGTCTTTTCTGAGGCAATCTACAATATCATAGCTGTGAAAGAACAGTTAAAACTTAACTTTACAATTTGCATGTATGAGTTTACATTTCGGTATTTATTAATAGAGATGTTCAAAGAAATGTTAATCTCATTTACTGACTTAACGCAAATTTTTTTGCAGTCCAAATGCAACTTGAAATTAGACCAATTAAATACAGTTACACACAATTTGGATACTCAATATAATTTGCCTAGTGATAGTCTAGTTCAGAGGACCTAGCAGGGAACTTCATAAGGAACAGTTCTGTGTATAATTGCAGGTCATGATAATTTAAATTATAATCTCACAGCAATGGGCTGCAGCGGTCCCATATTGAGCACATTCACATCTGTGCACAGCCCTTGTGATGCATTGGGTTCCATTGTAATAATGCAATCCGAGCTGTGCACTACTGGAAAACACGTATGTTACACTCCTAACAAAAAATGAACTGTGACAAGAAATCAATGAGCATAGTGTAAAATGATAGTAACGGTAAACAAACATACACTATATCATAACATACACTCTGTCGTGTAGGTTTGGCATTCAATATGTAGCGGTTCGCAGGACATTTTCGACCCACAAGAGATGGAATTATCATGGATTCAATGAGCTATTTGCACAATAATACTTAGATTTGGGAAATAATAATGAATTCACAGCTGATTAAACAATCAAACTGACAAGTATCAATCATTAGACTTCCAGATATACTGTATTTAGTACTGTGCAAAGGTCCTGTTCAGCTCGGGAAAATTGCAATATGAATGTTGTTGCTAGATGCAAATTTTGAACTCTTTTGTAATGCGCAGCATGCACAACACAATGGATTCAGTATGAACTTAATTGTACAGCACAAGGTTTGTAGCCACGGTGGGCGACCACAGTTTGTTGCCCCTTATACTCCAATAAGGTGGACGGATTGTACAACTCAGATTACATGGTGTATTTCCTGCTTTTGTAAAGCAGGCCAGCTATATATTCCTTTTAAATGCATTTCCATTGTATTCTTTAAAGCAGGCTATAATGGCAGCCTTTTGAAAACTGTAGTGTGTTAAAATGCATACAGTGAATAAAACATCTGCCATTAAAAATAATCCTACCTTTTCTGTGTATTGTACTAGCAATTTTTATAAGCATTAAAATCCACCCAAAGCATGCAAGTGTTTCACTGTATAGATTAAATATAAGGAAGCTATGTTTGCATACTGTGTTGAGTGTGACATTCCGAAACAACCTTACAAATACCAGAAACGTGATTAACGTAATTGGTTTAGTGGAGCAGTTACATATCTCCTGCATCCAGCTGGCACAGATGTCCCAATCACTTCCTTGGTTTGGCCTTTTGCTCTGGTACTTAGAAATTTCCATACACTGCCAATGTAATGGAGGATTATAAAGTCAACAAATCCTAGGAAATGACTATAAGTCAGTAAGCAAAAAAAAGAGAGTTATCTCCAAGGAAAATCAACAAGATACCTTAAATATATGGCTGGAGAATGTGCTTTCAAAGTGCCAGCAAATTTATTAACATCAGCAATACAACTGACAGGTCAATCTAGTAAGAATATATAGCCGAGGCAACAATTGTACAAGGAGGACATGCCAGTACATGATGATTATTACAGATGGTCATTACCCACAAAAATCATCTACGAATCATATTTTAATCTTCTCTTCTTTTAATTAAGCTATAAGATACATGCTTAGACTTTCCTTTCATTCATTGCCTCCCTTCTAGCAATCTGCGGGAACTTTTCCCTCAGCAGGGCTGCCACTTGCTGCCCCCCTTCCCCCCTCCCCTGTACCTACAGTGTTTCAGACTCTGCCCATTTGAAGTAATCATAGTGTACTCAAATGTGCAAATTGGTACCTACAGTATACTGTATTTCCAATTGTACAAAAGAACAAAACCCGAATCCGCTCATTTTGAAGCCGCCCTGCGCTGATCATTTGGGTGCCACCATGATATGTCATAATGAGAATTATAGCTCTAGCGGTGCTCAGTGATTAATTTGGGTACCCGTGATAGCTGGAGTTCAGATTAGACAACAACTAAGGTAATTCGGCCGCCAGCAATAACTGGTGCCCGAATTACATTTCACCCCCAAGTTGCAACAACTTGGAGGGGGAATAGCATTAATGCCACCCAGGAGTTTGGCTGCAGCAGAGTGAGACATCTTTTCCCTTCACCCTGCGCCGAAATCTGACTCAATGGTCTTCCAAAACCTAGCGGGCAACTCCTATACACTCAGTATATTTGAAAGTGTAGCTTCAATTTTGAAATTGTTAGTAATGTTCCCCTTCTATAGTGTTATAACTTATTTTACATAGCAATAACCTCCTGTGCAGCACATAAAGTGCAATGCATAAGAATCATAAGGTACTGAATGTATTAAAAATTGTTACTTTTATAAAAAATACTTACATTTCCTCTGTTGATGTAAACTGTCACTTGCCCTTCATCCCTCACTTCAGAGAACATAGGTGCCCCCACCAGAAGGTCTGAAAGGCCATCAGCATTGAGATCAACTGCACATAAGGAGGAGCCAAAGTAAGAGCCCATCTGTAACCAAGTTGAGCCATAATAGAACATTGAGTATTTACGCCCATACAAAAATATATTGTGCATTTACTTTAACAGCAAAAACTCATGCAAGCAACACTGTTACATAAGTCCCATTTGCACAATTTTTTTTCCTATTCAAACGTAAGCAAATAGCACTATGGAAAGATATAGATAAACACTTGGAGAAAGTACGATTTTAATCTTTCTTCCCTCCTTGAGACCACCATACACATTTTGTTAAAGTTTTGGAGAGGCTTATGCTATGTACTCACCTCTCGATGCAGGGAGATGGATCCAGCAACATCTCCCTGAGGACAAGCGCTCCACCAATCCATCTTCCTTCCTCTTTCAGCCGGCGGGTATGTGCAACGTTACATGACGGGCGCAACAAGACTTCAAGGGATCATGGTACTTTGCACAGGAGTCGTCAGGGATCTACCCGATCCGAATCACTGTGCCTGCCGCTTAGCAATGCACAATCACCATGGGGGCAACATCGTTTAACATGCTTTTCTTAAATGATGTTGCCCAACAGCAGGTAACATCGCAGCAAGTATCACCCAGTGGGTACTTGCCTTTAGACTTCACATACCAAAGAAAGTGAATGCCTCATCAACCCTTGTTTAGTCTATTTGTCCTGAAAAACAAGTTGTAAAATTGTTGTTGCATCTAGTGGCCTTTATTCCAAAGTAACTCAACTGAGAAAAATTAGAATTTAGGAGCTCAAGCGTAAAGGTGAATACCCAAATCAAATCTTTATTGGCCAACTTTACCATGTCCATATAGTATGAAAGCTTTTGTACACAATCTGTTCATAGCACTCAAATTCTGTTGCAACCCATACTACATGGAAATGGTAAAATTGACCAATCAAGATTGGATGTGTGTACTAGGCTTAACTCAGTATTAAAGCATCTCCGGGAGCATCCTATATTAAATTATATTGATCAGTAAATACTGTATACCTCACAACTGTAAGAATAAAACTATGTCAAGCTTGATGCTGTAATTTTTTTATTTCACATTACATGTTGCCTATTGCCCTGGTTCTATGAACACGAAACATGATGGTCTGTACAATAAATTTCCAGAAACTTGTGAACAGTGAATCCCTGATACAATTTCTTCAAGCAAAAATGTTCTCCTCCTACAAACAGAACTGGTCTCGCAGATGAAGAAGCAGCCAGTGTTTGCTACACCTAACACTAACCCTCCACCTCTGCCTAACACAACCGACCAACCACCACCAGTACCACCAAAGCCTATCATTAACTACCCCTACCTATGCTCAACATGGCGGATCACTCCCAGATATGCAAATCATCTTTTTAGGTTCCTAAAATCAGGCCCACATCCAGAACCACTGGTGTATAGTGAGCCAATAGCTTATCAATTTTACAGTTCCAAACCGATTTAACATTTAGTTTCACATTAAATATTCTTAAAATGTCTTGGATTATTCTGGAAACAATTTATAAATACTGGTAAACTGTTCAGTGATCCAAAATTCAGACCAGAAGTAAAAATATTTTCCATGATATTGTATGTCTAAAACATACAGTATAAAGTAGCTTAGTGAATTTAAAGAGAAACTCCAACCTAGAATTGAACTTTATCCAAATCAGTAGCGGATACCCCCTTTTACATGAGAAATATAATGCTTTTCACAAACAGACCATCGGGGGCGCTGTATGACTGATTTTGTGCTGAAACCCCTCCCACAAGAAGCTCTGAGTACAGCGGTACTTTTGGCAGTTTGTTACAATGTAACAAGGTTCACAGACAGGAATTAGCTGTTTACAGCTGTCTCTAACAGCCAAAACAGCTAGGAGCAGCTACATAACCGGCCCACAGTAAAAATGTCACCATGTAATAAATGTCAGAATGTAAATTGGGGAGAGGAAAGATTTTACAATGAGCAAACACTGACTAAATCATTTATACATAATTATGGTAAAAAATGAAGCACTTTTTTTACTACATTATTTTCACTGGAGTTCCTCTTTAAGAGCTGCAGAATGATTGGTAATAGAGAATAATGAATTATGGTGTGTGTAACCAAGAGATAAAATGACTCATCTGGAGGGAATAAACCAGCAAGTAAGAGACTGCATGCAAAAGAAAGTGTGCAACATAAATGTTCAGTTCACACACACAGGGTTTGATCCTTCTCACCTATTAATGCACATTAGAGAAAATTATATGACTTATGTGAATTGCATGAGATCATTTTCCATAGTTCAAGAGGTGGTTCACTTAGTAAAACAGTTCTGAAAAAAGGATCCAAGGTGCTACAGCTACTGTTCTTCAGAGTACTGCCTTGTAGGGCCGGATTTGGACATTTTACTGCCCAAAGCCCACTGTCACCAACCACACCTTCCTGCAACCCCATCCTGTGTGCTCTCCCTGGCTTGTTTACTTCCACTGGTCCTGTGCTCTCGGCTTGTGTTTCCCCATCATGTGTACTTTCCTGGTGATGTGCTCCCCCCATTCTGTGCTCTGCTTTGGGTGAGCACAGCACAGGATGGGAGAGCACAGGGCCAGCGCTCCACTGCTCGCTCCTGTAGAAGCAAGGCAGGCACAGACTTGGTTTGTGACTGCTGTTGCTTACATGTTTGGCAATTTAACTGCCTTAGTTTGCCAGCCTGCTACCCACCCATTGCTTCCTGGTGCCCTAGGCCATGGCCTTGATGGTCTTGCCACAAATCCGGCCATGTTGCCTTGGTGTTCCCTATATTTTAGCTGCTTAATACACACACACTATTACATTGTTATCCAGATTGAAAAGGAAATGTACCCTTCAAGCTCAGCCTTTTATTGTTTGCAGGCAGTCTTGTTGCATCAGGTCTGAAAGTACCCCTACACTGATAGATATTTTTAATACATTTGATCAATCAATATTACAATGGAAATACTGATGGAATATTGATAAGGCATGGCAGTTCTTTTGCTCAATAGATCTCAGAGTGTGGGATAATAGAAGTGTGCCATCAAGGTTTCTATAGCTTTGTACTACTACGTGTGGGCTAAAGATTAATAGACAGAAGATCTGCTGAAATCTTGCCGAATGTCCTTCAGTTAAATTAGTTTGATCTACTACAAATTGTATAGTGTATGGGCAGCTCTAGATGAGGTGAACTGTTTCATTCAGCATGCTAACATTTCTGCATCAATAGTTCTGAGCTAAGCCAGCCAGAGAAACCTTGCCAATTAGACACACAACATCTCCTACAGCAACACTCACAGGATTTGTGACTTCATTAGCAGAACTTTACTGCATATAACTTAATAAATTATAATGTGGATCTTTACAATTTTCATCATAAATAATTTGGTAAACGTTTGCCCATTTTAAAACTTTACATGCATTCCTAAATATAAGAGACACCAGCATTTTTACTGCTGGCAAAGTGAATCTATGGGATGTTTTTTTCTCCCCTCTGAAGTGAGCAAGAGCATCACACGATCTCCCAGGGTACTTTGAGACAGAATGCTTCAAGGAGAACTGTAGTGAGAGTTATATGGAGGCTGCCATATTGATTTCCTGTTAATCAATACCAGTTGCCTGGCAGTCCTGCGGATCTATTTGGCTGCAGTAGTGTGAATCGCGCCAGAAACAAGCATGCAGCTAATCTTGTCAGATCTGACAAAAATGTCAGAAACACCTGATCTGCTGCATGCTTGTTCAGGGTCTATGGCTAAAAGTATTAGAGGAAGAGGATCAGCAGGACTGCCACGTAACTGGTATTACTTAAAAGGAAATAAATATGGAAGCCTCCATATAACTCTCGCTACAGTTCTCCTTTCAGGACATCATAGCCTAGGCTAATCATCACTGCATAGGCGGGGTTTCACACAAATATACAGCAGTATGCATACACCTATATGAAGTGTTTCTGACACTGAAAAAGGACAATTAGTGTAAAAATGGGTTTCGTGAATAATTTATTATGTTCTGAAATGTACCATTAAGGTTCTTCAGACTCAAGTATTAACCACTTGACGACCAGGGGATTTTTCAGTGATCCGTGCTGCGTGGGCTCTACAGCCCGCAGCACCGACCAGGAGTGCAGCAGGGCGATCAGACTACCCCCCTTTTTTCCCCACTAGGGGGATGTCCTGCTGGGGGGGTCTGATCGCCGCCGGCTGCATTTGCTTAGCGGGGGGGCTCTTCAAAGCCCCCCTCCGCAGCGTTCTCCGCCGTCTCACTCGCTCCCTCCCTCTCCCTTCCCCTCTGAGCGGCGCAGGACGGATATCCGTCCTGCGCCTGATAGGATAGGCTTCTGCCTATCAGATGCCAGCGATCCCCGGCCAATCAGAGGCCGGGGATCGCCGATCTACGTCATGATGTAAACAGCAGGGATTTCTTCCCCGCCTGTTTACATTTTGCCGGCGAGCCGCGATCGGCGGCTCTCCGGCTGTTCACGGAGACACCCTCCGTGAACTGATATAGAAAGGCCTCCATGGAAACCCTCAGACAACCAGTTTACGCCAATCGGCGTTAGCTGGTCGTCAAGAGGTTAAGTCATGTGAGCTTCTGTTGACAACCAACCAGTACCCAATCAGTGCGTTTATTGTTGCTTTGCCTTTCATTTTCGAATGCAGCTTTGAAAAGCTTTTAAAAAGTTCCGTATCGGCAGCCTCTGGCCCCTTAAGGACCACATACCCGCTGTTCCCCCCCCCCCCCCCCTCCTCCATCTCTATGATGGCAGAGCTGTGTGAGCAGGTCAGAAGCTGCTTTCATTTATTGGCTCCTAACCTTGTCCACCAATGTAAGCCAATGGGATGGCTTACAGTGATGATAGGGTCTGGAGCCAATGAAATTGTCTCCTGACCAGCTGGCAGAGCTCTGACATCATACTGACTTTAGGGCAAGTGGGTTGTGACAGGGACAGAGCGGTGCAATCGGCAGGAGCACGCAGCGATGATTGTTGAAATCTACATGCTTATAATATTGATTCGTTATGGGTTACATAAAATTCAAAGGGCTTGATTTACTAAGACAAATAGCATGCCTTATCAAAGTTAACACACCTTATCAAAGTTAGCACGCCTTATCAGAGTAGCATAGCAAGCACTACGAACCCGCAGGGGCTCAGGACAGGACGAGTGGAGCTCTCGCCAAGGCATGCTATTTGTCTTAGCGAATCAAGCCCAAAAGGTGCTAGATACACAGAAGGAAAAAGGACAATACAGTAGTGTAAATAAAAGATTAACCTTTTTGCCAGAAACATAAAACTTCTTCTCTAGCATTCGTTTTTCTGTCTTGAAAATATAGACCTAAACACAAAATAAAATTAACAAATTAATATTGTACAATGTAGACTTTTTTTTATCAAAAACTAAACACGTAGACCTAGTATAATGTACCACAGTGACACAGATCCATTATGGCATGGTCAGATGTGGAAACATAGCAAAAGCATGTCTTATAAGGAGCTTGTTAAAACTTAAACAACTGGGCATTTTTTTTTTTTTTTTTTGCTTTTGTCTTCTGCGTCTCTATAGCGTCTCAAAAACTGTTTAAAGCATACCTGAAGTGAAAGGAATATAGAGGCTGACTTAATTTCCTACTAAAAAAAGCAAATTGCCTGGCTGTCCTGTCCTTTGCCTCTAAAGGTGCAGCGGATCGTTCAGGAACAGCCTTATCAGTCCACCGACAGTGCGTACACACGCACTACAGTCTGCTGAAAACCCGCCCAGTGGGAGGTGTCAATGGACCCGTCGTTGGCTGCTGTCGTGCGTGTGTACACACCTTAATACTTTAGTCAAAGACACTGAACAATCATGCAGATAAGGTGCTCTGACTGAAGTCTGACTGGATTGGCCACATGCTTGTATCAGGTGTGTGATTCAGACACTACTGATGCCAAAGAGAACAGTAGGACTGCCAGGAAACTTGTATTAGTTAACAGTAAGTATAGTGCATGTGGCAGGCTCCATAAACTTATTCAGGTGTACTTTAAATTTTGAATTGGAACTCATAGGGCAAAACATAAACACACTTATTGCTGTTTTTGCAACAGACCTCTGCTGTCTCTACGCCAACTGAGTAGGGTCGGTCAATGTCTGCTGTAAGTAAGTCCTCCACAGGCAATTTGTGAAGTGCTACATCAGTCATGCGGAGTCCACCTATCGGTGATTAATGTGTTCTGTGGTAGAGTGAGGACTAGAGAAGGTAGTCAAATGATTTGGTCTGTGGCAGCGGCGCGACATAAGTTGAGACTATGGACAATCAAAGTGACTGATAAGTTGAGGAGGATGTTGCACAGCAGCAACGTTCTGGGAGAGTGAGAAGTATTCCACAGAACAAGGTCCCACCTCAGCAACTAACCACTAGGTATTCTTGTATACCATTATCATCATCTGCTATGTGTAGGATAGTGTGCAAAAATAAAGCCAGAATGTACTGTACATGTCTGTTGGTAATCAGACATGTGGAAGAAGCAAGCCCAACCGCTTTTATTACATACTGCAGGCACCTCAGTCTTGCTCGTCCTCCTGTCTTCCCATTCCACAGAGCAGAATATACTGCAATTACCTGAACTACATATTTGTGTGACAAAAAGGGTGCCTGAAACCATTGTCTTAGGCAGAATTTATTGCAAGTGTGTATATGACTATAGAAGGAGGCATACATTGGAGAGGTTTGAAAACCTTTCTCAGTAGCCATTATCTCTGCCAAAATAAAATTAGTTGACAGCCCAAAGTTCCCGCTATCTGCTCAAATCCATCTCTTCTCAGATATGAAAACATGCATAGCACCAGTACCCCAAAGAGGCCCAAAAAAGATTAGCACCACTGAATATAAGTTGAAAAAGTAAAAAAAGCTTTATTACATATCCAGAAATATCAATAATATACACAATATGTTAAAACACTTAAAAAAAGCGTATTATAACCACCTGTCTGCATAATGACAAATATCTGCATGTATAAAGTGCATGCTGCAAAAATCAAGGACACTAAACTCTCATATGCTATGTAATGATAAATCTGGTCATGCAGTTCCAATAGGGCCCTGCACTGACCATAGAACCCGGGTTCATAAGAATTTGCAAGGTGAACACTGTGATATAATATCAGAGTGCTTCTCTATATAAAGGTAGTGGCCCACAAAAGGCAGTGAAAATAAATGAACAGGAAACGTATAAACGTAACTAATCATTAACAAAACCTACCGAAAACGAGTGCATCATGGGCTGGAACAGCATACGTGAACAAGTGTGCATCTAGTGTAAGGTGCAAAATGCACCAGCAATAAGTAATAAGCAAGATACTTAGCCTCGAGTGGTATGAGAGTCACTGGCAAGCTGAGGAGTGTCCGCAGGAGGAAGAGGGTAGATCCACCGAGCGGCCGACATGTGTCGCGGCAACAACGCCGCTTTCAAAGAGTCCAAATCACCAGCACTTGGGCTTTTTGAAAGCGGCGTCGTTTCCGCGATACATGTCGGGCCGCTCGGTGGATCATCATGATGCAATGGTTTTGTCCATGGCGCTGCAACGGACAAAGTGTAAAATGACCCTTAGAAACAAAGGATCGGCAGGACAGCCAGGCAATCCAGGCAGGACAGCCAGGCATTTTTTTAAAAAGGAAATAAATGTAGCAGCCTCAATATCTCTCTCATTACAGGGTCACTTTAATTCCTGTGATTTACTGTAAAGCGATGTTTTGTTTACTCTTTGAACTGCTTTACTGAAAACCCCCAGTGGAGTAAGTTCATACAATGATACCGACTAGCCAATTTCCTCTTAAATTATGCATATAACATTACAAAGACAGCTGTTTTTCTACAAGCATTTAGCATGGCTTCCTAAACTTTACTATTGAAGTCCATTTAATGTAAGGAAGCGCTGTGACGTACGTAGCGAGGCCTCCTTGGACTACTGGCAGTAAATGCACATTTTTTTGAATTCCCATTCATTTTACTGAACATTATATTTCCCCACAGATCTTTACATTGAATGTGTTCTGCTGATTAGATTCATTTCCTCTCTTAACTAGGGTAATTTAGTTGCAGCTAAAAATGCTCTTAATACAAAGGAAGACATTGACATTAATGGTGTTGATTGAATATGTAGTCTGATGGAGTCTGCAAATGCATCTAAAACGAGAAGACAAGACCCATGGCCTTGTAGAATAATATTGGCTATTTCCTGTTAACCTGGTGAATGGGAGGGTCTTTATTTCAAATAAAGTTCCTTTAATACAATTTCAGCTTGTTTCTTACTATTTTTTTTTCTGTGCTTATGGAATGAGGTCGTATACAAGCTCACTGTAGCAAGTAAATTTCAGAGTATGATTAAAGAAGGTCCTAAATAATCTTGAATCAGTGAATATACTATATATCTCAAGTAAACATTTCTGAGAAAACATTATATTTGTAATTCTTCATAAAGGAAAGGATAAGTTTATGAAAACAATACACTTTTTATACGCCTGAAAGAACTGTCACGCAACGCCCACCATCTCCATTAGAAAAATCCCACCCTTCAGATATAAGCTGACTACAGACTGACATTAGTCCAAGCCTGGCGTGCAGCTCTGCATTACCTCACAAACAATGAACTAATTATATCTCAGCTGTTACAAAGGAAACCAAAGGGCTCTATTCATTACTTTTGTGGAAGTGAAGTAGCCAGCTCAGTTTATGTCACAAGCTCCATAGTGACGGAAGCCTCACCTTTCCGATACCACTATCTTGCGGAGCTCCTCCTACTATATCCACAGTAGTGGGATGTGTGAAGTGACCAGCAGTGACTGCATATCCTGAGGAAAAGAAACAGAAAACTTCAATATCAATTCAAGGCAATCTGTCTGGTTGGTTTGCTAGAATGCAAAAGACAAGGACATCTTTTATTATATCATTTTCCAAAACATTTGGGCACTGTGAAAAATGTATATAAAAACAGGAACTATTTACAAATCATTTAAAGGTTATATTTGAGTGAAAATATTAAACAACCTAAATGTTGAAACTAAAAAATATTTTTGCTTTTTGAAAGATATATGGTCACTTTGGTGCAAGCAACCTGTATGTAAAAACATGGGACAGGGTCATGTATACCACTCTGTGGCATCACCTCTTATTTCAACAACACTCTGTAAGGCCCCGTTTCTACTTGTGCCAGTGTGCATCTCTGTTCTGATACAAGTACGCATTTGAATCCCTCTACCTGTGCCATGCAAAACTACGGGAATTCACATACAACATGTGATTAAAAGCTACCAGCAATCCATTTTTTTGCCTGTATATAAATTCGGAGGCAGCTTACTGATTTTCAATAGGCAGTGCTCCCCCATCCAAATTTGTATGCAAGGAAAAGGTCCAAATCAACCCTTGTGGAAAGAGCCCATATGTTAGCGAACTGAGGAGACGAAATGCTGTAGTTTTGAAAGTGAAATGTTCCATTTTTGCATGACATAGAATTGCAGCTGCTCAACAATTTGGAATCTCTTTTGATTAACTGACTTTGTTACAAGTGAATGTACTCTTGTGCTTTGGATCATTGATCTGCTGCATAGCCAATTTGTGATTCAGCTTCAGACAACTGACTTATGACCAGACATTCTCCTTTAGTCCTTTTTATCACCAGCCGGGGACTTGGTAACACTGGTACTGGCACCAGGGCCGGTTCTAGACTTTTTGCTGCCTGAGGCAAACTTGCACCAGTATAGGTAGTATAGTTGCCCCCAGTATAGGTAGTGTAGTTTCCCCAGTATAGGTAGCTAGTATAGCTGCCCCAGTATAGTTAGCATTGTTTCTCAAGAATAGGTAGCTTGTATAGTTGCCCCCAGTATAGGTAGCCTGAACAAGGGGAACCGGCAGCACACAGCGATGGGGAGGAGGACCAGATCCTCCCCCTCACCTGGGCCGCCCTTCCGTGCTCCCCCCTCTAGATATTAGTGCAGAGTGTCAGTGGCAGAGGGCGGAGGATGAATGACTCACCTCCTGAATGACTCGACATGGCACGGTTCTCTGCCACCCTGTAACACCACCGCATGTTAGCGCTTAAAGGGAACCAGAGAGGAATGCTTTGGTAAAATAGAAAAAAGATTTTATACATACCTGGGGCTTCTTCCAGCCCCATAAGCCTGGATCGCTCCCACGCCGCCATCCTCCGCTTCCTGGATCCGCCGGTTCCCGGGCCCGTCACTTCCGGCGGACGCGGCCAATTGTCCGCATCACAGGGGCCCCCTCCATACCCGTACGCATGCGGCTGCGCAGCGAGCAGCCACACGCGTACCTGTATGGAGGGAGCCCCCTGTGATGCGGAGAATTGGCCACGTCCGCCGGCCGACTGGCCAACTCACGGCAATGACGGGACCCGGTACCGGCGGATCCAGGCAGTGGAGAACGGCGGCGTGGGAGCGATCCAGGCGTATGGAGCTGGAGGAAGCCCCAGGTATGTATAAAAGCTTTTCTTCATCCTCTCTGGTTCCCTTTAACACATGTGGTGTTCATTCGGCTGCATTTAAATTGTACTTGAATTGCACTGATGGCCAGCAGGCAGAAGACTGAACTGCTTGGCAAGCGTGCAGTTCAGATGTCCATCTGAAAGAGGCCTAAGGGTACTAAGGTTACTATTGCACAAGGGTAAGGCCTTGTTCACATTGTCACACGCAGATGCGAATGGAACGCAACACGCACGCCATCTGCGTTTTCATGTGTTGTGTGGCTGATCCCATTCACTGTAGTGAATGGGTCAGCTACGCGTTTTGGCAAAAAAATGTATGCACCGCACTGGTACGGAAGGCATGCAATGTGAACATCAGACAGTGCAGTCTATGCCCTTCTGATGTTCGTACGTGTCTGCCTCCTGCACGTGTTGCCCGAAATACGGCAACGCGTGTAATGTGAACAAGGGCTGTGGGCCTGTCTCCATTTTCTGCACAGGAAAACTGCAACCAATGTTAACCACTTAAGGACCGCAGTCTTTTCACCCCTTAAGGACCAGAGCCTTTTTTCCATTCAGACCACTGCAGCTTTAATGGTTTATTGCTCAGTCATACAAGCTACCATCTAAATGAATTTTACCTCCTTTTCTTGTCACTAATACAGCTTTCTTTTGGTGCTATTTGATTGCTGCTGCGATTTTGACTTTTTATTATATTCATCAAAAAAGACATGAATTTTGGCAAAAAAATGATTTTTTTAACTTTCTGTGCTGACATTTTTCAAATAAAGTAAAATTTCTGTATACATGCAGCGCGAAAAATGTGGACAAACATGTTTTTGATTAAAAAAAACCCATTCAGTGTATATTTATTGGTTTGGGTAAAAGTTATAGCGTTTACAAACTATGGTGCAAAAATTGAATTTTCCCATTTTGAAGCATCCCTCTCATTTCTGAGCACCTGTCAGGTTTCATGAGGTGCTAGAATTCCAGGATAGTATAAATACCCCCCAAATGACCCCATTTTGGAAAGAAGCCACCCCAAAGTATTCACTAAGAGGCATGGTAAGTTCATAGAAGATTTTATCTTTTGTCACAAGTTAGCGGAAAATGACACGTTGTGACAAAAAAAATAAATAAAAAAAAGTTTCCATTTCTGCTAACTGGTGACAAAAAAAAAATGAAATCTGCCACGGACTCACCATGCCCCTCTCTTAATACCTTGAAGTGTCTAGTTTCCAAAATGGGGTCATTTGTGGGGTGTGTTTACTGTCCTGGCATTTTGGGGGGTGCTAAATTGTAAGCACCCCTGTAAAGCCTAAAGGTGCTCATAGGACTTTGGGCCCCTTAGCGCACCTAGGCTGCAAAAGAAATGTCACACATGTGGTATCGCCTTACTCAGGAGAAATAGTATAATGTGTTTTGGGGTGTATTTTTACACATACCCATGATGGGTGGGAGAAATATCTCTGTAAATGAGATTTCTTTTGATTTTTTTACACACAATTGTCCATTTACAGAGATATTTCTCCCACCCAGCATGGGTATGTGTAAAAATACACCCCAAAACACATTATACTACTTCTCCTGAGTACCGCGATACCACATGTGTGACACTTTTTTGCACCCTAACTGCGCTAAGGGGCCTAAAGTCCTATGAGTACCTTTAGGATTTCACAGGTCATTTTGAGGCATTTATTTTCTAGACTATTCCTCACGATTTAGGGCCCCTAAAATGCCAGGACAGTATAGGAACCCTACAAGTGACCCCATTTTAGAAAGAAGACACCCCAAGGTATTCCGTTAGTAGTATGGGGAGTTCATAGAAGATTTCATTTTTTTTTCACAAGTTAGCGGAAATTGATTTTTATTGTTTTTTTCACAAAGTGTCATTTTCCGCTAACTTGTGACAAAAAATAAAATCTTCTATGAATTCCCCATACACCTAATTGAATACCTTGGGGTGTCTTCTTTCTAAAATGGGGTCACTTGTGGGGTTCCAATAATGCCCTGGCATTTTAGGGGCCCTAAACCGTGAGGAGTAGTCTAGAAACCAAATGCCTCAAAATGACCTGTGAAATTCTAAAGGTACTCATAGGACGTTGGGCCTCTTAGCGCACCTAGGTTGCAAAAAAGTGTCACACATGTGGTATCGCCGTACTCAGGAGAAGTAGTATAATGTGTTTTGGGGTGTATTTTTACACATACCCATGCTGGGTGGGAGAAATATCTCTGTAAATTAAAATGTTTTGATTTTTTTTACACACAATTGTCCCTTTACAGAGATATTTCTCCCACCCAGCATGGGCATGTGTAAAAATACACCCCAAAACACATTATACTACTTCTCCTGAGTACGGCAATATCACATGTGTGACACTTTTTTGCAGCCTAGGTGCGCTAAGGGGCCCAACGTCCTATTCACTGGTCATTTCGAGGCATTTGGTTTCTAGACTACTCCTCACGGTTTAGGGCCCCTAAAATGCCAGGGCAGTATAGAAACCCCACAAGTGACCCCATTTTAGAAAGAAGACACCCCAAGGTACTCCGTTAGGTGTATGGTGAGTTCATAGAAGATTTTATTTTTTGTCACAAGTTAGTGGAAAATTACACTTTGTGAAAAAAAACAATACAAATCAATTTCCGCTAACTTTTGACAACAAAATAAAATCTTCTATGAACTCGTCATACACCTAACAGAATACCTTGGGGTGTTTTCTTTCTAAAATGGGGTCACTTGTGGGGTTCCTATACTGCCCTGGCATTTTAGGGGCCCAAAACCACGAGGAGTAGTCTGGAAACCAAATGCCTCAAAATGACTGTTCAGGGGTATAAGCATCTGCAAATTTTGATGACAGGTGGTCTGAGGGGCCGAATTTTGTGGAACCGGTCATAAGCAGGGTGGCTTCTTAGATGACAGGTTGTATTGGCACTGAAGTGCAGGAATGTTCTCAAATCGTGACCTGGTCATGGCTAATAAGTCGTACCAGCAGTGATCAGAAAAAAAATTTCTGTCACTGCGGTGGGGCGGGTGAGGGTTTGGCCGGGTGATCAGAAGCCCGCAGGGGGCATATTAGGGCCTGATCTGATGGGTAGCAGTGACAGGTGGTGACAGGGGGTGACGGGGTGGTTGATAGGTGATCCGTAGGTGATTACAGAGGAGAATATATGCAAGCAATGCACTGGCGAGTTGATCAGAGGGGGTCTGGGGGGCTAATTGAGGGTGTGGGCGGGTGATTGGGTGCCCGCAAGGGGCAGATTAGTGTCTGATCTGATGGGTAGCAGTGACAGGTGGTGACGGGGTGATTGATGAGTGATTGATGGGTGATCAGTGGATGATTAGAGGGGAGAACAGATGTAAACAATGCACTTTTGGAGGTGATCTGAGGGTGGGTCTGCACGCAATATGAGGGTGTGGGTGGGTGATCAGGTGCCCACAAAAGGCAGGTTAGGGTCTGATCTGATGGGTGGCAGTGACAGGTGGTGACAGGGGGTGATTGATGGGTGATTGACAGGTGATCAGCGGGTGATTATAGGGAAGATTAGATGTATACAGTACACAGGGGGGAGGGTCTAGGAAGGATCTGAGGGTGTGTGTGTGTGTGGGGGGGGTGTTCAGGAGCCCCCAGGGGGCAGTTTAGGACCTAATCTAAAAAAATAGCGTTGAGATTGTGACAGAAAGTGATTAATGGGTGATTAGGGGGGTGATTGGGTGCAAACAGGTGTCTGACGGGTGGGCAGGGGGGGTCTGATGGGTGCAGTGGGCGATCAGGGGGCAGGATCAGTGTGCTTGGGTACTTACTAGGAGGGCTGCAACCTGCCCTGGTGGTCCCTCAATCACTGGGACCACCAGGGCAGGAGGCAGCCTGTATAATACGCTTTGTATACATTACAAAGCGTATTATCCGCTTTACATGCGGCAGATCGGGGGTTAACAACCCGCCGCCGCTGCTAATTGGCTGGCGGGTTGACGTCGCGGGTGGGCACATCCAGCGTGCAATCCCAGGCCAGCTAGTCCGCAACGAGCCGCCGCCGATCGGCGTATTGCGGTCGTTGCAGGCTCCACTTGGTTAAAATCACAATCCAGTAAAATATATAGATCTATATATATATATATATATATATATATATATATATATATATATATATATATATATATATATATATATATCTATCTATCTATCTATCTATCTATAGATAGATAGATAGATAGATAGATAGATAGATAGATAGATAGATAGATCTATAGATAGATCTATATATATATATAGATCTATATATATATATAGATCTATATATATATAGATCTATATATATATATATATATATATATATATATATATATATATAGATCTGTATATATAGATCTATATATATATATATATTAGGGGTGGGACGACGAATCCGGCGAATCCACGAATCCCTCGAATATTAGGAAATATTCGAGATTCGTGGACTCGAATCCCGACGCCATTTTCTGTTCGCCGAATACGCCGAATCCCGACGCTGCATCGCCGCGCATCCGCCGCTTCCCTCGCCCGCAATTGTCCTCCTCCCGCTCCCCGTAGCCGCCTCCGCTCGCCCGCCGCATAAATAAGAGGAAGCAGCCTCTCACCTCCAGCGTGGAGCCCGGAGCGGCAGACCTCCTGCACACTTCCTTATTCCCCCTAGTGACCGGCTCTTACTACGCGTCATCAGTAAGAGCCGGTCAGGTGGCCACTAGGGGGAACCAGGAAGTGAAGGGAGAGGTCTGCCGCTCCGGGCTCCACGCTGATGCTGGAGGTGAGAGGCTGCTTCTCCTTATGTATGCAGGGGGACAAGTGGAGGAGGCTGCGGGGGGAGGGAGGAGGATGCGGGGGGAGGGAGGAGAATATGTGCCACCCATAAGAAGCCCCCATAGCCTGCTATCTATACTGAAGCCCCCATACGAAGCCCCCCATAGCCTGCTATCTATACTGAAGCCCCCCATAGCCTGCTATCTATACTGAAGCCCCCCATAGCCTGCTACCTATACTAAAGCCCCCATAGCCTGCTACCTATACTAAAGCCCCCCATAGCCTGCTATCTATACTGAAGCCCCCCATAGCCTGCTACCTATACTAAAGCCCCCCCATAGCCTGCTAACTATGCTGAAGCCCCCCATACTGAAGCCCCCCATAGCCTGCTACCTATACTGAAGCCCCCATAGCCTGTTACCTATACTAAAGCCCCCATAGCCTGCTAACTATACTGAAGCCCCCCATACTGAAGCCCCCCATAGCCTGCTACCTATACTAAACCCCCCATAGCCTGCTAACTATGCTGAAGCCCCCCATACTGAAGCCCCCCATAGCCTGCTACCTATACTGAAGCCCCCCATAGCCTGCTACCTATACTGAAGCCCCCCCATAGCCTGCTACCTATACTGAAGCCCCCCCATAGCCTGCTACCTATACTGAAGCCCCCCATAGCCTGTTACCTATACTGAAGCACCCCCATAGCCTGCTACCTATACTGAAGCCCCCCATAGCCTGTTACCTATACCGAAGCACCCCATAGCCTGCTACCTATACTGAAGCCCCCCATAGCCTGCTACCTATACTGAAGCCCCCCATAGCCTGTTACCTATACTGAAGCACCCCATAGCCTGCTGTCATAGGACAGCTAAGTGCAGCCGGTTCGGTGCGCACGATCGCGGCGGGGAGCGGCGGCGCCGGTGATAGAGATCTACGCCCTGCCAGCCAGGAGCCCATCAAAACAGGGCGTAGATCTCTATCACCTTGGTCCGGAAATGGTTAATCAATCAATGGGCTAGTTCACACCTAACTGTGTTTTTCACATGCAGAAAAAAACAATTGACAGCAATGCAAAACTGTGAGACAACTCATGCAGAAAAAAATGACGTACAGAAAACCCAATGAGTGGAGACAGGTCCTAGTATAGGCAATACTGAACTTCTACAAATGGGTGTGCAAAAGCAGTTTTTTTTGTTTACCGAAATTGTCTTCTGTATTATACTAAATTTGTTTGGAGATAAGGAACAACTTAATTATTATTATTAATAAACATTATGTATAAAACACTAACATATTATGCAGTGTTGTACAATACATAGGGGAGACATTACAACATTAAAACATTTTACACAGGGACATTACTGTATATCATTCAATGGTACACAAAATAGCTATGTAACAATGTAGGGATCAATACAGCAGATGAGTCATTGAGCACACAGGGAGGAGGGCCCTGCCAAATAGGCTTACAATTCCTAAATGTTATGAATAAGGAAAAACAGAAGGATGGTAGAAATTAGAACTTTTTCATTCAACTGTAAATGCAAAAGCGGTGCTGTTGTAGGGAAAACAGTAGTATACCATAATCAGAGCATTTAATCGGCAACCAGCTTTCACTGCTCTCCCTGATCAGATCTGCAGTTTGGCGGCTCTCAGTTCCTATTCTTTGCCCATTTTTTATTTGTTCTCCCTTATTAATAGGCCTGCACTCCTGAATGGACACAAGTACAATATATGATGAAGAAGTTTTGTCTCTAGCACGTTGTATAGCCACCACTTTATGCATCTGCATATCCTACCATTTCAGACAGACATGATTTGGGGCAAAAAAAAGTAATGTGGTTTATTCACAATACTTATCTAATAAATTATCATATCTCAATGTATCTGTTGATCAGCTTACCTATTTAAAGAGTGGAGTTGTGTTGCAAAGTTCTGAAAAGCGGCTCTGCAGTCAAGGTAGGTCAAGGTAGGTAAGGAGAGACAGTTATGAGATAAGTTTTGTGAATCAACTTGCCCACTAGTAGAACAGGCTCATAGTGCTGCCAAGATCCAGTGGACAGTGCAGAAGAGTGCCAGCATATGTCTGCTGAGATTTGCTGACTAAACTAATGGCATGGGATTTCACACACAGAAGAGGAAGATAATTATACAGTTTTATTGATGAGTGACAAGCTCACTCCAGATATCTATTCATCTTCCTCAAACAATTCTTTGCAGACATGTTTCATTAACTAATGCTTTCGTAGAACAGTACATTCTTTTTCACAGGGTTTGAACTTGAAACAAGCTAAGGATTAATACTGAAGGGCTGGCTTATGACATGAGGCTAATTACAGCTGTAATTTACCACTTAAGTCTTATGTGATATCGGTGCACTTTTCCTTGCATTAAGTATGGTATGTATAGAACTACAATAAATAAAAGTGCTGCAGTGAAGGTAGTGATAAATGAAGCCATTTAATAGCATTGCTCAACAATTTGCTGCAGTGACACCTCAGTGGTAACAGCAACAAGTACCACAAGAGCAGCTCTGTAACTGACAAGATGACTTGTATTTGTCACACTGACTTATTTGTGTCACTGTCTCCAGGCTGACAGAATACCCAGAAAGCTCATGGTGACCTAGAACAACTAGTAAAGTATAAGGGGCTAAAAAAGACCAACAAGCTCTCTTTTAGGCTGTAGACACACTATACGCGCTTTCTGAGACCTTTTATGACCATCAGCGCTTTCTGAGCGTTTTTAAAAAACACTCACATTGGCCTTAATTCACTAAGATCATGCTGGAGATAATAAGGCAAGAGAAAACTTACCTCCACACAGTGAGAGAGTTATCTTATCTCTTTATTCCTTAAGTTACCTCCTCTGTAGTTGAGTTACCTCCTCTGAAGTTATTTTCACATGCAGTTAATTAAGAGTCTGTCTTTAACTTAAGAATTCTGGAGTTATTTTAAAGACAGAGGAGTTAACTTTAGGTTTGCCTGAGGTAAAAGGTTTCCTGAATACTACATGCCTTATCACCATGGTGATAACTCTAGAAACGTTATTAAAGACAGGAGATACGCTTAGTGAATTGAGGCCATTGACTTCCATTAAAATCTCAGTAAAATTGCATTGCAGTAAAATTGATGTAAAATCACCACCATCACAATTTTTTTGAAAAATGCAATCATGGCAATTATACAGAGATTTAACCACGATTTTAATGCCAATCAATGGAAGCATTTTTTCTTAAAAACGCTCAGAAAGCGCTGATGGCCTAAAAAGCACTCAGAAAGCACTCATTGGGCTTGATTCACTAAACCGTGATAAGACAAATATCACACCTTACCAAAGATATCACACGTTATCAAAGTTTTCACATGTTATCAAAGTTATCACACCTTTATAAGGTACAGAATGACAAAAGGAGTCACTTAGGGGCCCAGAAGAATGGAAGGAGGCACAGAGGGGGCAAATTGGTCAGGAGGGGCACAGGGGGACAGTAAAGGAACACTAGATGCACAGAGGGGGACAGTGGAGGTACAGAGGGGCAATGAAAGGTACAGTGGAGTCCACAGTGGAACAGAGGTGGCCCAGGGGGGACTCTGGAGGCAAAGGGATACACGGAAGGCATAGAGGATGCATGTGGATCGAGGTGGCACAGAGGAGGTAAAGGGGACAGAGGAAGCACAACATTTTTACTTACATACAAATTCAAGTTCAGAACAAACCCTACAGTCCCTTTCTTGTTTGTTAACCAGGGACTACCTGCATAGCTTCTTTTTCAAATGTAATCAGAAGGAAAAGTAGAGGTTATAGAAAGGGCCACTGTGTCCAATTGCCAGTTAATTGCTCTATGACTGGGGTCGAGCCAAAGGCATGTCTTTCGGGTTCCCCTTTCTCATCTATAAAAGTTGGGAATTGTTACCTCCAGTATATATAGTATATAAGCTATGAGTCTTATTTGTTGTTGTCTCTGTCACTTTTATAGAAATTTCTCCAGTTCCATCCAGAAGTTATGTGGTTCTAAATGGTTATGTGGTTCTCACTGATGCAGACACCATACAGCATTAGAGACCAAAAAGAGGTTGTAATCCCTCATTACAGTATTCACAATCACAGGCATTTTATTCTTTTTAGTTGGGCTATAAGGGACTCAGTCTGTTAAAAGCCTTGTTGTCCTTTCCTGCTAGTAAAGATGTCACAGTAACTTCAATACTGGGAAAGCAGATTTAATTTACCAGGACAAAAACTAGAACACTTGCCTAAGTATGTGTAGCGCTTGGCGGTGACATCTTGATCATTCAGTTTGAAGTATGTGTTGTCAGTGAGGTTTAATACTTTAACTGTTCCAGTCCAGTAATATGATCCTGGAGCTCCCATTACAACAAGATCCTAAAAAAAAAAAAAAGAGTTGTAAGTACACAGTTATATTTATAACAACAAACGCATGCTAACACACTGTAGTTCCTACTGTATTTGTAGGAGCCGGAGGTGAGCATGTGAGGTCAGTTACAATTTTAGCTACGTGCATATATATATATATATATGGCCAGGTGGATAGTTCTCTTCTTCAAGCACTGCATGTTCCCTTTGTTTTTGTTTTTTACAAAATCTTTATTGAATAGCATAAAGTTACAATGCAGAGACAGTTAACTAGCAACTTCATACAAAAACAGGCTCAAATGGATGAGACCATAGTGCAAATATAAATCAAAGCAATCCACACTACACAGAACATAAGGTAGGAAGTGAAGCCACAGTCAATATAGGACCATCTCACACCCTGCACTGGAGTTTTTGCACTCTCCCCATCTTTTACTTGGGGTTTCCTCCTGGTGCTCCTAACCAAAAGAAACACGCTGGTAGGTTATTTGGATTGTCTCAACACTGGCTGTAAAGGTGGTAGGATGGGACAGTTATGCAGGAAGTACTTGTCCTTCTAATATCACAGGCTTTTTTTACCTTCTTCAGTACTCTGTGTTTGCGTTTTTAATTGTGTTTTGTGTGCTTTTTTGTGTTTGCAATTTTTCAATTTTGTGGTGAAATATGAACATTTTCCATTAAAGACCTCTGAATCTCTTTTTCTGAGAGGTTGGTAGGTAGCTGTACCTCTGTATCACCTTATTAGTTACATAGTTATTTGGGTTGAAAAAAAAGACGTCCATTTATTTCACCCAGAAAATAAAGTACAGCACTAGCCTACTCCCTCACATATCCTTTTTGATCCAGAGGAAGGCAAAAAACCCTTACAAGGCATGGTCCAATTAGCCCCAGAAAGGAAAAAAAATCCTTCCCGAATCCAGATGGCAAGGAGATAAAATCCCTGCAACAACACCACCGGAAATTACCTAGTAGTTATAGCCATGGATGTCTTTCAACACAAGGAAAGCATCTAATCCCACTTAAATGCATATATAGAATTTGCCATAACTACTTCCTATGGTGATACATTCCACATTTAATCAATCTTACTGTAAAGAACCCTTTTCTAAATAAATGGGTAAAACTTTTTTTCCTCTATGCGTAGATCATGTTCCCTAGTCCTTTTCACAAGGCTAGGGACAAAAAGCTTATTTGCCAAGCTTTTATATTGCCCTCAGATGTATTTAAACATGTTAATTAGATCTCCCACAAGCGTCTTTTCTCCAGACTAAATAAGCCCAGTTTATCTAACCTTTCCTGGTAAGTGAGACCTTCCATCCCTCATATCAGTTTTGTTCAGGAATCAGGAATAGTTTATTTCGCCAAGCATGACTGGGTCATGCCCGGAATTGGGTTTGGCACAGTACATTTGGCTCAGAAGAGACTTCAATTGATAACATAGATAAGCAACAGGACAGTTACATATGTCAGTAGCAGACAGTTACATTTGCATTTCAATAACATTTACATTTTACTTTACATTTGCATTTCCAGTTTACATACTAGAGCAGCAGTTGGCTCTGTCCGTGACAGTTCTATATGTCGTGGGGGTGCCCTGATGGGAGTATGTGGAGGGAGTTCAGGGGGCTGACAGCTGAGGGGAAGAAGGAATTACTGTGCCTAGCCGTCTTTGTGTAGATGGCCCGAAGCCTCCGTCCCAATGGCATCTGACTGAAGTAGCAGTGGCCCGGGTGAGAGGGGTCGTTAGCGATCTTCAGGGCCCTCGATCTCAGTCTTTTATTGTGTAGGAGGGCAAGTGAGGGGAGAGGTCTCCCAATGAATTGTTGTTTGTCTCTGCATCTGCTCTAAAACTACAATATCTTTTATGTAATGCGATGCCCAGAACTGAATTCCATATTCCAGATGTGGCCTTACTAGAGAGTTAAACGGGCAATATTATGCTAGCATCCAAAGTTTTTATTTTCCTTTTAATGCGTCCCAAAATTGTATTTGCTTTAGCTTCAGCGGCTTGGCATTGAATATGAATATTTAACAAGTCCTTTTCCAAATTTGATGTCCCCATCTGTATCCCATTAATTTTGTATGGTACTAGACCAGGCATGGGCAAACTTGGCCCTCCAGCTGTTACGGAACTACAAGTCCCACAATGCATTGCAAGAGTCTGATAGCCACAGTCATGACTCATAAAGGCAAATGCATTGTGGGAATTGTAGTTCCGTAACAGCTGGAGGGCCGAGTTTGCCCATGCCTGTACTAGACCATTGGTACCACCAAAATGCATGACTTCACATTTTTCAACATTGAATTTCATCTGCCATTTATGTGCCCATATAGCCATCCTATCCATATGTTACTATCTTCCTGAGAGTTGATAATACTGCTCATTTTCTAAGAGGCTGGAATTAGGAAGCTGTATCCCTGAATCTCCTAATTTCTTGAGAAGCTGCCAAGTTACTGGAGGGCCTCTAAAATAACTCACTTCTTGAAAAACTGCCACCAGGTAGCTGTGAAGCCCCATACACACACTCAACAGCAGTCTTTTATGCAGCAAAATTATCAAACAACTTTTGTTGTGAAACAAGTTGCAACAACCAAAAAAAGTTGTGTAACGATTGTGGAACTTTCTCCGTGATCAGCGCACAACGCGTGCGCTGATACGGCGGAAATCCTCCACAAGCGTATATTTGCAGGCACCCAGCAAAAGGTGCTACGCACCCGTAGAGGGAAAATTCCTGTCGGCAGATGGCGCTGGGGAGTGTAGAGGAACCAATCCTCTGTACCTCCACAAATGCCAGACAGGAATTTGTACGAAGCGCAGAACGCAATCGCAAGAGAGGCGATTGCGAATGAGAACGAGCAAAGGGACAGGTTGTATGTGTGTGCGCCAACCTAGTCGCCACCCCGCGACAGTGCACACACAACAGCAGATATGAAACAGGAACGCGATCGCGAGAAGTGCGATCGCCAGACGTGACACAAGGCAAATCAGAATAGAATACGAGGGTAGCAAAGGCACAGCAAATAATACAATGAGAAGATGCGGAAAATAACAAACGCTAGCTAACCGCGAACACCGCACTCATTCGCAACAGTGCACGCGGTTATGCGCGGTCTCCACGTGATAAGCACAATAGAGACAAGCACACCTAACTAACCATCGACAGACAAACATGAAACAGAGGACGCGAACGCTTGCTTAACGGTTACCTCACCGAGCCTCCAGCAAGCAGTCGTAGCAGACAAGACAGACACACGAAAACAGGGCCAAGCGAGAGATAGGATCCACAGCACTAGCGAAAAGTGGCTAGCGCGATCCAGGTACAGAGTAGCAGAACAGAAGGATCCACAGCGCTAGCGAAAAGTGGCTAGCGCGATCCAGAGAGGCAGAACAGAAGTGATAGCTGGTAGCAACCGCTGCACCAGCTATGCTCCAAGAACAGAGATCAGAACCGTTTCCTGTCGACCACCGCTGGGACAGGACAACAGCATCAGAACAAACAAACAGATAAACAATCCTAACTGTACTTAGGGAATCTGCCTAGCACAGTTTCCAGGAATTACTCTAAGCTGATCTTCAAACCAAGAGCAAGGCTGACACCCCACCAGGAGTGTTACATAGGACGAAATCCTTATGAACAGCAAAGCCTTGTGGGAAAAACATAGTACTTATAGTACACGCCTCCAATGAATGTGGCCAGGCAATTTGCATGACAACGTATGCAAATTCCTCAGCAAGCACAAGCTGCAAAACTGACAGAAGCTCTTCTTTCCAGAGTCCTGCAGCTTGCAAACCTACACAATGGTCAAAAAGCTGCCTGCACAGGCAGCTGAGCAAATCATCACAAGTTGTTTGCTATTGTTCACTCAACTGATAAGACGTCAATACAACAGTTGGATTGACGTCTTATCAGTTGTTTGAACAACAGCAAACAACTTTTTTTGGTTCTTTCAACTTGTTTCACAACAAAAGTTGTTTGATAATTGTGCTGCATAAAAGACTGCTGTTGAGCCTGAAATTCTAAAACCCCTGCCTGAAATTCATTAATTTAGTGATACAACTCAATAGGTCTAATGGCCTACAGGAGCATGTATTACTGGATCAAGTATTTTTTTTAACATCGTACTGTATGCCCCATGTCCAAAGGACCTCACAGTGTAACAAACATTGACAGATTAACTGTGACATGCTAGCGTCAGTTTGAAAAGATGGCATACTAACCCACACATTTTAAGGTATGAGAAAAACCAGATCAGTTAATTTCAGCACCCGGATCAGTTCACTTTGGCACCCAGCGCTATGCTGCGCGCCTCGCGCAACAATAATTTGGGGCTCTGGCGGTTGCCAGATTCCGAATTACATCTCCCTCTGAGTTGCTACAACTCAAAGGGGGAATAGTATTTAACGCCGTCAGGGAGTTTAACGGTAGCAGGGAGAGCCTGGCTCGCCCTGTGCCAAACTGGCTGGCACCGAAATAATATGCCCCCGTGAGAGTCACCTGAATATCCACAGCAAACCCAAGTAAGCACTGCAAAATGTAGTGCATGTGGCTAACATCCTTCCATTTGAATCAAGGACCCGATAACTGCAAGATAGCAGTGTAAACCACTGTGAAGGTTCAAAGGTAGCACAAATTATCACCTGAAAGAACTACCTACCCTTCTGTAAATTTGCAACTCTACTAGAATATTTTGATTGGAAAGCACTTTTACTGCAATATTGCACATTATATTACCAAAGGACATTACAATTTACATCTGCTGGCACGTGTTCCATAGCTCATTACTTAACAGAGACAGTCAACATAGGCAAGCCATTCTCTCTCAGAGATATGACATTGAACACGAAAAAGATAATTCAGCATGGGTGGTGTGGAAATTTTATTAAGAGAGGTCAAGTACTTTGGATGCGAGACAGAGACACACAAGGAAGCATCTGTTGCTGATAGAGCTTTAACTGTTATCAATCACCCAAGCATTTTTTTAAAAAAATTTCACCTGTTTCCTTTTCTCTTGAAAACATGTCAAACTGATATCTTGTTTCAGCATAAAATACTAAAAACTAGCACTAAATATAGAATATAATTGTCTAATGATAGTCGATTCACTAGACCAGTGACCTTTAACTAGTGGATCAGGAGTAGCATTATTCAGGAGCACTTCCTTGTGGCTTCTTAGCAGGTGATTAGTTCTGAGGGACCTGCTAGTGCTACTATACACTTGCCAAATCGGAATCAGGGCAATGTCAGAAATAAAAGCATGGGAAGCCCTACCTCCACTAACAACTCTCCATTTCCACATTTCGGGCTATCTTACTATATAATGTTGTGATTTAGAGCCCTCAGCTAAAACTTTTTTTTTACTAGAACAGGGAAGTAAACATTTGCTAAGATTTCTTGGTTGTCTGTGCCCGATAGAAAGATTGCATCTCTTATTTTTTTGGATAACCCTAAAATCAAAAGGATGGGAAAACATACCTCTGACACATATTAGCCTTTCTATGCTACAAAATATGTCTTTATTCATGTATGGATCCTAACCGGAAAAAGTTAACCTCATTTCCTATAGATAGTGATCCTTTCACTGGGATGTGAAGTGAGGGGACATATCAACTGGAACAAAACACCAATAAAAAACAGAAAAATGCTATCTCTTCTCTCCAGTATCAGAAACAAAAGTAAATACTGTAAAGAAAAATACTAGTAAAGAAAATTTGACCAGAGTTTAAATTTGAATGCCATGGGCCCTGATTCACAAAGCGGTGATAACTCAGTTATCACGCCTAAAAGACTTTAGGCGTGATAAGCCGTGCAAAGCTGAGTTATCACCGATTTGTGCTGCTGTTCGCGCGAAGCTCCCGCGCGCAAAGTTTTGCGCGCGTAGCGCACCGCGCTGCGCGCGCAAAGTCCCATAGGGCTCAATGGACACTGCGCGCGAAGCATGGTACACTGCGCGCGCAGCGCGGTGCGCTACGCGCGCAAAACTTTGCGCGCGTGAGATCGCGCGAGTTTCTTCTCATCACGCCTAAACTGAGTTTAGGCGTGATAAAGGGCTTTTCACAGGCGTGCAAACACTTTGCACCGCTTTGTGAATCAAGCCCATGATCTACATTCTTAAATTATTGTATTGTCTATTGCTGTATAAGGTCAGTGTTTTCCTTAACTAATAATTTTTAAAGCAAACATAAAACATGAGAAAGAATGGATGAAATATATTGGGTAACTTGTTCAGAATTAGATACGGTAAGAGAACAATCATTTTTGGCTGATGTCAGTGCCGGAAGAAAAATTATTACAGTACATGACATTCTTCGTATGAATACCACATGAATGTAATTGATATGGCTTGAGGATTTTTTGTCAGTCCAGAGGGAGGGGAAAAACACTAGTGTTGATAACTTCTAAAGTGGTGTGCTGCTATTGTGTGCATGGAAAAGTGAGCTAGAGATTGCATATGAAATGCATAGACTAATGTCCCACATGCAGCTATTGACAATACAGGGAATGTGAATGGAAATGATCAGCACAGACAAAACAATTTACCGTCAGGCCCAGTTCACACCTGTGTTAAAAAACGGTCTGTTTCGCTGGTCAGAACAGAATAGATTCTGTACAAATGGAACGGATGAGAACGGACCATTCACATCCATCTATTCAAACAGATCTGTTCCGAACGATCCACTGTACAGACCGCAAGATTTCTCCCTGCAGAAATTTTTCGGACCGCGGAGCCCAGCGGACCGGAAATGGAAGATGAAGCCCTGCATTGGGGGCAATGAGAGAACGGAACACGCCACGTGACAACGCTTCCTCCTTCAGCTTGTACTATGACTCGGTGTGGAACGCAAATTTAAGGCGGTAGAAGATGGAAGCCTGGAAGAAACCCTCCCTACCGCATGGCTGGAAATGAAGACGGAAGCCTGGGTAAGTTTTAACCCTCCCTCACCCGCACGGCTGCTGCACCCTCCCTCACCCGCCCGGCTGCTGCACCCTCCCTCACTCGCCCGGCTTCTGCACCCTCCCTCACCCGCCCGGCTGCTGCACCCTCCCTCACTCGCCCGGCTTCTGCACCCTCCCTCACCCGCCCGGCTGCTGGACCCTCCCTCACTCGCCAGGTTTCTGCACCCTCCCTCACCCACCCGTCTGCTGCACCCTCCCTCACTCGCCCGGCTGCTGCACCCTCCCTCACTCGCCCGGCTGCTGCACCCTCCCTCACTCGCCCGGCTTCTGCACCCTCCCTCACCCGCCCGGTTGCTGCACCCTCTCTCATCTGCCCGGCTGCTGAAACAATTGGTTGCATGCAGGTTGCTATTGGTAACGCTCCTTCTAGTCCTGCCTGTCTGGATGTCGCCATCATTGCGGTTGTGATTGGCAGATACTCTTTGTAGTCCTGCCATGTGGACATTATAATAGCTGCAGTTGCTTTTGGTAATGCTCCTTCCTGTTTTGTCCAGTATTGTTACTTTGGTGTGGACAGATACCATTGCTATGGTAGCGATCAGATTGGTAAACCCTCCTTCCTGTCTTTGTCTTGTTAATTGTGACGGTAACCAGAAGCTCAGGGCTGTGGTGCTGTGTGCAACCTCCATGTTCCTTTTCTGTCTACTCCTGCTTTGATCTGATCTGGCTCCTCCACAGTGCATCCCACACTATGTCCTGATATTACCCAGTAAATGCCTGTCTTTGCCAGTGGACTCTGGTAGTATATCTGTCTTCCTTTCCATTAGTCTCTATAGCTTGTGCAATAAGGCCTGGGTGTAGCTGTGTGCTGGGTAGATGCAACCTGTCTCCCGAGGCTAAGTAGGGACGCGCCACACAAGGTGAAGAGTGCAGTGAAGATTGGGGCATAGAAACTGAACCAAAGGCAGAGAATCAGCTTGGCTTTACAGCAAGATGTGTAGTGAGGAAAAATGTAAAAGAAACCTATGGTTACAGAAATATGCACGAACCACTGGGACTTAAAGTGAACCAGAGGTGAAAATAAACTAATGAGATAAACAATTATATTTATCCTCCTACTCCTAAAAATGACTTTTTAAGTACCACATGGACATTCACAAAAAATGTTCTGGATAATTAGTCAAATTAGAATTCTAAATTTAGCACTTAGGAAAGGCTTGCTACAACTTGTAACACTCAAGAGACATATTTAAACCACTGTTGCTTTTTACTGTGAATTACATTCTTGGCAAGGGGTGAGGACAGCTCCCACTTAATGGGTTAAGATTTCACTGTAAAACTGTAGCTCTGGCTATATTAACAGAAACACTATACCTGCCGAGACAGCTGCTATGAGCATAGAAGAAATGTGGAGGTCTCTGTTTTAGGCCTATGTTTCACTAAGCTGAGGAGATACTTCATTACGTCAGAAAAATGTAAACACTGTCCATGTAAACGAAAGATTATATGTCATTGTTTCCATTTACAGGCACAGCTTTCCAAAGTCATCTACCAGCCAAGTAGACTTGTGTAACGGGTCACTGTAACCTCATTCTATAAAATGATCCTGTGTTAATCAACGATAGTTATACTCTGTGAAGAACAGATTCAGTTCAAAAAGAATAAAACAGGAAACAGAACAGTTAACAATGGTAATCCGATAAACATATTACTGACAACATTTAAAATACTTTATGATTTTGTTCACAAATGTAGCATAATCTCTCAAGATTTTCTTTTTTTTATTTATTCAAGAATCTGGTGTGTGTAAAGCAGACCAAAATTCCCCCAAAGCATCAGCAAAAATGATGGACTGTGTCGGCCAAAGCTATTCTTCTACTCTTTTACAATAGAAAAAAATCTGACAGATGAAAATGTGAATGTGTATGACCCGATTGATCACAAACACATCAAAGTATAAATGCAAAAAATGTGTTACTTCTACTCTTTACCCCTTCCATCGTGTGCCGCTCTGTTGGCTTTCCTCCCCCTCCATAACAACAGAACGTATCTTTACAGAACTCAACCATTTCCCCTGAGGAATCGAGTCCTGATCCCTGCGGGTGGCAGTAACTGCTGTGCATGTGTGCACACCTTAAGCCAATACCAAGGAAGATGTGTAGGTAACTTTGAAGAGGTGTGCTTTGAAGGCCCGTTTGAGTAAAATTAAAGGGTACCTAAAGTGACATGTGACATGCTGAGATAAAAATGTGTATGAAAAGTCCCAATTCTACTTAGAACTAGGCAGTGTTACTGTGTCACTTTAACCACTTGACGACCGCCCATGGGCAGCGGCAAGGTGGCTCCCACAGGGCCGCATAACGATGATCGGGTAGGGCACCTGGGGGACTAATTAGCCGGGGATCGCGCGCAAGGATGCGCGCACATCCCCTGGCATTAGGCTCCGCCCACACGTGACATCACCCCGCCGGCAAATTAGCAGCGCCGGCAGATTGTAAATACCCCGATCTCGCCGTTACTAAATGTATAATACACTTTGTTAAGCTAACAAAGTCTATTATACTGACTGCCTCCTCCCCTGGCGGTCCCAGTGATCGAGCGACCACCAGGGGAGGAGGCAGCTGTTAGTGTTGGGCGAACATCTAGATGTTCGGGTTCGGGCCGAACAGGCCGAACATGGCCGCGATGTTCGGGTGTTCGACCCGAACTCCGAACATAATAGAAGTCAATGGGGACCCGAACTTTTGTGCTTTGTAAAGCCTCCTTACATGCTACATACCCCAAATTTACAGGGTATGTGCACCTTGGGAGTGGGTACAAGAGGGAAAAAATTTTTTAGCAAAAAGAGCTTATAGTTTTTGAGAAAATCGATTTTAAAGTTTCAAAGGGAAAACTGTCTTTTAAATGCGGGAAATGTCTGTTTTCTTTGCACAGGTAACATGCTTTTTGTTGGCATGCAGTCATAAATGTAATACATATAAGAGGTTCCAGGAAAAGGCTAACCCAGCAGCAGCACACGTGATGGAACAAGAGGAGGGTGGCGCAGGAGGAGAAGGCCACGCTTTGAGACACAACAACCCAGGCCTTGCATGAGGACAAGAAGCGTGCGGATAGCAATTTGCATTTTGTCGCCATGCAGTCATAAATGTAATACAGATGAGAGGTTCAATAAACAGGGACCGGAAACGCTAACCCATCACAGATGTTCATTGTTCATGTTACTTGGTTGGGGTCCGGGAGTGTTGCGTAGTCATTTCCAATCCAGGATTGATTCATTTTAATTTGAGTCAGACGGTCTGCATTTTCTGTGGAGAGGCGGATACGCCGCCAATCTGTGACGATGCCTCCGGCAGCACTGAAACAGCGTTCCGACATAACGCTGGCTGCCGGGCAAGCCAGCACCTCTATTGCGTACATTGCCAGTTTGTGCCAGGTGTCTAGCTTCGATACCCAATAGTTGAAGGGTGCAGATGGATTGTTCAACACAGCTACGCCATCTGACATGTAGTCCTTGACCATCTTCTCCAGGCGATCGGTGTTGGAGGTGGATCTGCACGCTTGCTGTTCTGTGTGCTGCTGCATGGGTGTCAGAAAATTTTCCCACTCCAAGGACACTGCCGATACCATTCCCTTTTGGGCACTAGCTGCGGCTTGTGTTGTTTGCTGCCCTCCTGGTCGTCCTGGGTTTGCGGAAGTCAGTCTGTCGGCGTACAACTGGCTAGAGGAGGGGGAGGATGTCAATCTCCTCTCTAAAGTCTCCACAAGGGCCTGCTGGTATTCTTCCATTTTGACCTGTCTGGCTCTTTCTTCAAGCAGTTTTGGAACATTGTGTTTGTACCGTGGATCCAGAAGGGTATAAACCCAGTAATTGGTGTTGTCCAGAATGCGCACAATGCGTGGGTCGCGTTCAATGCAGTCCTAGGCCGAAGAGGTCATAGCCTAGGGTCACAAAACCTGTTTATTGGGCAATTTCAATGGTGGCGAGTCTGACGTACATAAATCGCAGCAATGGCCGTTAGCAACGTCTGAATCTCACGAAATGTCTCATGCAGGTAGAAGACATATTGTTAGACTTGGGCTCCAAAGATGGGTTCCCTACATCTCTGCAAACCAGAGTTACAGGGCTCCAAATTTGGTAAAATCCCCCATAGGCTTTCATTGGGCCTCCTATTTACAGTTCCAAAATCTCACATCTTTTCAAAGGGCAATTACTCAGCAGTGGCAAATTTTCTAGCATTGTAGGGACCCTTAGGGGGAACATGACTGGTGAGTTTCGGGCCCCTAGGCCGAAGAGGTCATAGCCTAGGGTCACAAAAACCTGTTTATTAGGGCTATTTCAATGGTAGTGATGGTGACGTACATAAATCGCAGCAATGGCCGTTAGCAAAGTCTGAATCTCACGAAATGTCTCATGCAGGTAGAAGACATATTGTTAGACTTGGATTCCAAAGATGGGGTCCCTACATCTCTGCAAACCAGAGTTACAGGGGTCCAAAATTGGTAAAATCCCCCATAGGATTTCATTGCCTCCCTATTTCACTTTCCAAAATCTCACATCTTTTCAAAGGGCAATGGCTCAGCAGTACCAAATTTTCTAGCATTGTAGGGACCCTTAGGGGGAACATGACTGGTGAGTTTCGGGCCCCTAGGCCGAAGAGGTCATAGCCTAGGGTCACAAAAACCTGTTTATTGGGGCTATTTCAATGGTAGTGATGGTGACGTACATAAATCGCAGCAATGGCCGTTAGCAAAGTCTGAATCTCACGAAATGTCTCATGCAGGTAGAAGACATATTGTTAGACTTGGATTCCAAAGATGGGGTCCCTACATCTCTGCAAACCAGAGTTACAGGGGTCCAAAATTGGTAAAATCCCCCATAGGATTTCATTGGCTCCCTATTTCACTTTCCAAAATCTCACATCTTTTCAAAGGGCAATGGCTCAGCAGTACCAAATTTTCTAGCATTGTAGGGACCCTTAGGGGGAACATGACTGGTGAGTTTCGGGCCCCTAGGCCGAAGAGGTCATAGCCTAGGGTCACAAAAACCTGTTTATTGGGGCTATTTCAATGGTAGTGATGGTGACGTACATAAATCGCAGCAATGGCCGTTAGCAAAGTCTGAATCTCACGAAATGTCTCATGCAGGTAGAAGACATATTGTTAGACTTGGATTCCAAAGATGGGGTCCCTACATCTCTGCAAACCAGAGTTACAGGGGTCCAAAATTGGTAAAATCCCCCATAGGATTTCATTGGCTCCCTATTTCACTTTCCAAAATCTCACATCTTTTCAAAGGGCAATGGCTCAGCAGTACCAAATTTTCTAGCATTGTAGGGACCCTTAGGGGGAACATGACTGGTGAGTTTCGGGCCCCTAGGCCGAAGAGGTCATAGCCTAGGGTCACAAAAACCTGTTTATTGGGGCTATTTCAATGGTAGTGATGGTGACGTACATAAATCGCAGCAATGGCCGTTAGCAAAGTCTGAATCTCACGAAATGTCTCATGCAGGTAGAAGACATATTGTTAGACTTGGATTCCAAAGATGGGGTCCCTACATCTCTGCAAACCAGAGTTACAGGGGTCCAAAATTGGTAAAATCCCCCATAGGATTTCATTGGCTCCCTATTTAACTTTCCAAAATCTCACATCTTTTCAAAGGGCAATGGCTCAGCAGTACCAAATTTTCTAGCATTGTAGGGACCCTTAGGGGGAACATGACTGGTGAGTTTCGGGCCCCTAGGCCGAAGAGGTCATAGCCTAGGGTCACAAAAACCTGTTTATTGGGGCTATTTCAATGGTAGTGATGGTGACGTACATAAATCGCAGCAATGGCCGTTAGCAAAGTCTGAATCTCACAAAATGTCTCATGCAGGTAGAAGACATATTGTTAGACTTGGATTCCAAAGATGGGGTCCCTACATCTCTGCAAACCAGAGTTACAGGGGTCCAAAATTGGTAAAATCCCCCATAGGATTTCATTGCCTCCCTATTTCACTTTCCAAAATCTCACATCTTTTCAAAGGGCAATGGCTCAGTAGTACCAAATTTTCTAGCATTGTAGGGACCCTTAGGGGGAACATGACTGGTGAGTTTCGGGCCCCTAGGCCGAAGAGGTCATAGCCTAGGGTCACAAAAACCTGTTTATTGGGGCTATTTCAATGGTAGTGATGGTGACGTACATAAATCGCAGCAATGGCCGTTAGCAAAGTCTGAATCTCACGAAATGTCTCATGCAGGTAGAAGACATATTGTTAGACTTGGATTCCAAAGATGGGGTCCCTACATCTCTGCAAACCAGAGTTACAGGGGTCCAAAATTGGTAAAATCCCCCATAGGATTTCATTGGCTCCCTATTTCACTTTCCAAAATCTCACATCTTTTCAAAGGGCAATGGCTCAGCAGTACCAAATTTTCTAGCATTGTAGGGACCCTTAGGGGGAACATGACTGGTGAGTTTCGGGCCCCTAGGCCGAAGAGGTCATAGCCTAGGGTCACAAAAACCTGTTTATTGGGGCTATTTCAATGGTAGTGATGGTGACGTACATAAATCGCAGCAATGGCCGTTAGCAAAGTCTGAATCTCACAAAATGTCTCATGCAGGTAGAAGACATATTGTTAGACTTGGATTCCAAAGATGGGGTCCCTACATCTCTGCAAACCAGAGTTACAGGGGTCCAAAATTGGTAAAATCCCCCATAGGATTTCATTGCCTCCCTATTTCACTTTCCAAAATCTCACATCTTTTCAAAGGGCAATGGCTCAGTAGTACCAAATTTTCTAGCATTGTAGGGACCCTTAGGGGGAACATGACTGGTGAGTTTCGGGCCCCTAGGCCGAAGAGGTCATAGCCTAGGGTCACAAAAACCTGTTTATTTGGGCTATTTCAATGGTAGTGATGGTGGCGTACATAAATCTCAGCCATGGCCGTTAGCAACGTCTGAATCTCACGAAATGTCTCATGCAGGTAGAAGACATATTGTTAGACTTAGATTCCAAAGATGGGGTCCCTACATCTCTGCAAACCAGAGTTACAGGGGTCCAAAATTGGTAAAATCCCCCATAGGCTTTCATTGGGCCTCCTATTTACCGTTCCAAAATCTCACACCATTTCAAAGGGCAATGGCTCAGCAGTGGCAAAACTCACCAGTCATGATCCCCCTAAGGGTCCCTACAATGCTAGAAAATTTGGTACTGCTGAGCCATTGCCCTTTGAAAAGATGTGAGATTTTGGAAAGTGAAATAGGGAGCCAATGAAATCCTATAGGGGATTTTACCAATTTTGGACCCCTGTAACTCTGGTTTGCAGAGATGTAGGGACCCCATCTTTGGAATCCAAGTCTAACAATATGTCTTCTACCTGCATGAGACATTTCGTGAGATTCAGACTTTGCTAACGGCCATTGCTGCGATTTATGTACGTCACCATCACTACCATTGAAATAGCCCCAATAAACAGGTTTTTGTGACCCTAGGCTATGACCTCTTCGGCCTAGGGGCCCGAAACTCACCAGTCATGTTCCCCCTAAGGGTCCCTACAATGCTAGAAAATTTGGTACTGCTGAGCCATTGCCCTTTGAAAAGATGTGAGATTTTGGAAAGTGAAATAGGGAGCCAATGAAATCCTATGGGGGATTTTACCAATTTTGGACCCCTGTAACTCTGGTTTGCAGAGATGTAGGGACCCCATCTTTGGAATCCAAGTCTAACAATATGTCTTCTACCTGCATGAGACATTTCGTGAGATTCAGACTTTGCTAACGGCCATTGCTGCGATTTATGTACGTCACCATCACTACCATTGAAATAGCCCCAATAAACAGGTTTTTGTGACCCTAGGCTATGACCTCTTCGGCCTAGGGGCCCGAAACTCACCAGTCATGTTCCCCCTAAGGGTCCCTACAATGCTAGAAAATTTGGTACTGCTGAGCTATTGCCCTTTGAAAAGATGTGAGATTTTGGAAAGTGAAATAGGGAGCCAATGAAATCCTATGGGGGATTTTACCAATTTTGGACCCCTGTAACTCTGGTTTGCAGAGATGTAGGGACCCCATCTTTGGAATCCAAGTCTAACAATATGTCTTCTACCTGCATGAGACATTTCGTGAGATTCAGACTTTGCTAACGGCCATTGCTGCGATTTATGTACGTCACCATCACTACCATTGAAATAGCCCCAATAAACAGGTTTTTGTGACCCTAGGCTATGACCTCTTCGGCCTAGGGGCCCGAAACTCACCAGTCATGTTCCCCCTAAGGGTCCCTACAATGCTAGAAAATTTGGTACTGCTGAGCCATTGCCCTTTGAAAAGATGTGAGATTTTGGAAAGTGAAATAGGGAGCCAATGAAATCCTATGGGGGATTTTACCAATTTTGGACCCCTGTAACTCTGGTTTGCAGAGATGTAGGGACCCCATCTTTGGAATCCAAGTCTAACAATATGTCTTCTACCTGCATGAGACATTTCGTGAGATTCAGACTTTGCTAACGGCCATTGCTGCGATTTATGTACGTCACCATCACTACCATTGAAATAGCCCCAATAAACAGGTTTTTGTGACCCTAGGCTATGACCTCTTCGGCCTAGGGGCCCGAAACTCACCAGTCATGTTCCCCCTAAGGGTCCCTACAATGCTAGAAAATTTGGTACTGCTGAGCCATTGCCCTTTGAAAAGATGTGAGATTTTGGAAAGTGAAATAGGGAGGCAATGAAATCCTATGGGGGATTTTACCAATTTTGGACCCCTGTAACTCTGGTTTGCAGAGATGTAGGGACCCCATCTTTGGAATCCAAGTCTAACAATATGTCTTCTACCTGCATGAGACATTTCGTGAGATTCAGACTTTGCTAACGGCCATTGCTGCGATTTATGTACGTCACCATCACTACCATTGAAATAGCCCCAATAAACAGGTTTTTGTGACCCTAGGCTATGACCTCTTCGGCCTAGGGGCCCGAAACTCACCAGTCATGTTCCCCCTAAGGGTCCCTACAATGCTAGAAAATTTGCCACTGCTGAGTAATTGCCCTTTGAAAAGATGTGAGATTTTGGAACTGTAAATAGGAGGCCCAATGAAAGCCTATGGGGGATTTTACCAAATTTGGAGCCCTGTAACTCTGGTTTGCAGAGATGTAGGGAACCCATCTTTGGAGCCCAAGTCTAACAATATGTCTTCTACCTGCATGAGACATTTCGTGAGATTCAGACTTTGCTAACGGCCATTGCTGCGATTTATGTACGTCAGACTCGCCACCATTGAAATTGCCCAATAAACAGGTTTTGTGACCCTAGGCTATGACCTCTTCGGCCTAGGACTGCATTGAACGCGACCCACGCATTGTGCGCATTCTGGACAACACCAATTACTGGGTTTATACCCTTCTGGATCCACGGTACAAACACAATGTTCCAAAACTGCTTGAAGAAAGAGCCAGACAGGTCAAAATGGAAGAATACCAGCAGGCCCTTGTGGAGACTTTAGAGAGGAGATTGACATCCTCCCCCTCCTCTAGCCAGTTGTACGCCGACAGACTGACTTCCGCAAACCCAGGACGACCAGGAGGGCAGCAAACAACACAAGCCGCAGCTAGTGCCCAAAAGGGAATGGTATCGGCAGTGTCCTTGGATTGGGAAAATTTTCTGACACCCATGCAGCAGCACACAGAACAGCAAGCGTGCAGATCCACCTCCAACACCGATCGCCTGGAGAAGATGGTCAAGGACTACATGTCAGATGGCGTAGCTGTGTTGAACAATCCATCTGCACCCTTCAACTATTGGGTATCGAAGCTAGACACCTGGCACAAACTGGCAATGTACGCAATAGAGGTGCTGGCTTGCCCGGCAGCCAGCGTTATGTCGGAACGCTGTTTCAGTGCTGCCGGAGGCATCGTCACAGATCGGCGGCGTATCCGCCTCTCCACAGAAAATGCAGACCGTCTGACTCAAATTAAAATGAATCAATCCTGGATTGGAAACGACTACGCAACACTCCCGGACCCCAACCAAGTAACATGAACAATGAACATCTGTGATGGGTTAGCGTTTCCGGTCCCTGTTTATTGAACCTCTCATCTGTATTACATTTATGACTGCATGGCGACAAAATGCAAATTGCTATCCGCACGCTTCTTGTCCTCATGCAAGGCCTGGGTTGTTGTGTCTCAAAGCGTGGCCTTCTCCTCCTGCGCCACCCTCCTCTTGTTCCATCACGTGTGCTGCTGCTGGGTTAGCGTTACCGGTCCCTTTTCCTGGAACCTCTTATATGTATTACATTTATGACTGCATGCCGACAAAAAGCATGTTACCTGTGCAAAGAAAACAGACATTTCCCGCATTTAAAAGACAGTTTTCCCTTTGAAACTTTAAAATCGATTTTCTCAAAAACTATAAGCTCTTTTTGCTAAATTTTTTTTCCTCTTGTACCCACTCCCAAGGTGCACATACCCTGTAAATTTGGGGTATGTAGCATGTAAGGAGGCTTTACAAAGCACGAAAGTTCGGGTCCCCATTGACTTCCATTATGTTCGGAGTTCGGCCATGTTCGGCCCGAACCCGAACATCTAGATGTTCGCCCAACACTACACGTGACCCGTTCGGCCAATCACAGCGCTAGCCGAACGTTCGGGTAACGTTCGGCCATGCGCTCTTAGTTCGGCCATATGGCCGAACAGTTTGGCCGAACACCATCAGGTGTTCGGCCGAACCCGAACAGGGTGATGTTCTGCAGAACCCGAACAGTGGCGAACACTGTTCGCCCAACACTAGCAGCTGTGTATGTAAATACATGATCCTGTCCCCCTGCCCCCCTGATCGCCCATAGCACCCCTCAGACCCCCCCCCCATCATCCCCTCAGACCACTGTTTGCACCCGATCACCCCCTAATCACCCATCAATCACTCCCTGCAACTAACTGTCAACATTATATTTTAGATTAGGCTCTAATCAGCCCCCTAGGGGCTCCTGATCACCCCCTTCCCCCCACACCCTCAGATCCATCCCCGGATCATCACTGTCGCTAATCAGCATTGCTACTATATAGTATCTGTAAGTGATCATTACTGATCGCAGTCAGATCTATATTAGGGTCACTAGGATACATTAAAAACGCAGTCTGATAATTGCCTACACTTGCGTTCAGCCCACCCCACCGCAGTGACAGAATTTTTATTTCTGATCACTGCAAAAAACACTGTACAATAGCTGTGGCGCTGTAAAGATCAGTTTTTGATTTTTTTTTTTTAATCAAAACTCAGTGACCACAGCTTTCTACTTCACAAGTACTCCCTTTTACTAGGTAGGTGCTCTTTTTCCTGGGCAGTCTCAGAGGAATACCCCCTAAATTTAGCAGTCCATCATGGCAAAAAAGGGGTATTCCGCTGAAGAGGCCGCCGAGATTCTGGCCCAGTGGGGTGAGTGCGATTGCCTATCTAATCAGCGCTGGGGGACCTACCTATCTAACCTATACTGAGGGAACCTACCTATCTAATTTATACTGGGGGACGCTGCCTATCTAACCTATACTGAGGGAACCTACCTATCTAATCTATACTAGGGGAACCTACCTATCTAATCTACGCTGGGGGAACCTACCTATCTAACCTATACTGAGGGAACCTACCTATTTAATCTATACTGGGGGACGCTGCCTATCTAACCTATAATAATAATAATAATAATCCGAACATTTGTATAGCGCTTTTCTCCTGTTGGACTCAAAGCGCTCAAGAGCTGCAGCCACTGGGACGCGCTCAAGAGGCCACCCTGCAGTGTTAGGGAGTCTTGCCTTGAACTCCTTACTGAATAGGTACTTGACCTAGCCATGTCAAAGGCAGAGCACTTAACCAGTACACTATCCAGCCACCACCTATACTGAGGGAACCTACCTATCTAATCTATACTGGGGGAACCTACCTATCTAATCTATACTGGGGGAACCTACCTATCTAATCTATACTGGGGGAAGCTACCTACATAACCTATACTGGAGGAACCTACCTATCTAATCTACACTGGGGGAAGCTACCGTTATAACCTATACTGGGGGAACCTACCTATCTAGCCTATACTGGGGGAACCTACCTATCTAAACTACCTATCTAGCCTACGCAAGGGGAACATACCTATATAATCTATACCTGGGGAAGCTGCCTATATAATCTATACTGGGGGAAGCTGCCTATCTAATCTATATTGGTGGAAGATGCTTATCTAATCTATACTGGGGAAAGCTGCCTATCTAATCTTTACTGGGGGAAGCTGCCTATCTAATCTATACTGGGAGAAGCTGCCTATATAATCTATACTGGTGGAAGCTGCCTACATAATCTATACTGGGGGAAGCTGCCTATCTAACCTATACTGGGGAACGCTGCCTACATAATCTATACTGGGGGAAGCTGCCTATCTAACCTGCACTGGAGGCAGATACCTATCTAACCTTTACTGGAGGCACGTACCTATCTACAGCCAAGCAAAGCCCCAGGGCCCCAGCCCAGCACATCAGAGCCCTCAGCAAAGCAAACCTCCCAGCCTACCAAAGCCTCCTGGTCCCAGCCCTGCAAAGCATACAGCCAAGCATTGCCTAGTAAAGCCCCCAGCCCAGCAAAGCCCCCCAAAATGCCTCCAGCAAATTGCCCAGCCCAGCAAAGCCCCAGCAACATCACCGCCAGCCAGGCCGGCACAGCATCACCACCAGCCAGGCCGGCACAGCATCACCACCAGCCAGGCCAGCACAGCATCACCACCAGCCAGGCTGGCACAGCATCACCACCAGCCAAGGCCAGCCAAAGGCAAGACAGAAGCCAGGTGAGGTGCTTATATATGTGAAATACTGCCTATTGAATAAATGTAACCACTTGAGGACCCAGCCTTTACCCCCCCCTTAAGGACCAGCGCTATTTTTTGTGATCTGTGCTGGGTGGGCTCTGCAGCCCCCAGCACAGATCAGCTGGCACGCAGAGCGATCAGATCGCCCTCCTTTTTTTCCCCCTATGGGGATGATGTACAGGGGGGGTCTGATCGCTCCTGCTGGCTGGCATGTTGCGGGGGGGGGGGCACCTCAAAGCCCCCCTCCGCGGCGAAATTCCCCCCCTCGCTCTCCTCCCTCTCACCCCTGATGATCCGGGCTGCACAGGACGTTATCCGTCCTGTGCAGCCAGTGACAGGCTGTCCCCTGTCACATGGCGGCGATCCCCGGCCGCTGATTGGCCGGGGATCGCCGATCTGCCTTACGGCGCTGCTGCACAGCAGTGCCGTACAATGTAAACAAAGGAGACAAATGTCTCCTACGTTTACATTTAGTCTGCGAGCCGCAATCAGCAAATCCGTAATCTAACAGGAAACGGCCGCTCGCGGCCTCTCCTCATTAATTAGGGAGGCACCTGGCGACGCAGATCTGCGTCGCTGGTCCTCCAGCTACCACTTTGCCGCCGCACAGTATGAGTGTGCAGTCGGCAAGTGGTCAAGTTACGCCACTGCTATGTTCAAGTACATTTGGCCCCACCTATGACCACACCTACTTTACACGGCATGGCCACGCCCATTTTTCACAGCGGTGCACACTCGTTCCCTCTTGGTGCCCAGGGGTGCCCTGGATCTCCCAGGAACCTAGAAACACCCCTGATTAATACTCCAACCTAAAAGGCATAGGCCCATATGCAATTCACCTTTTCTCCTGAGTTTTCTTGAAGGTGATATTTCCCCAACCACCAGCCAGCAAGAAAATACTCATCATAATTTTAATAATCATTTTTTACTTGCTATTGGTATTTTTTCAATTGAAAAGTGCTGAAAATTTATTTTAAATATAAGATGAAAAAATATATCCTAGGAGAAAATTCAAGAGAAAAAAAATGAATTACATATGGGCCATAGAGAGGTTATTAAACCATGGGAGCCACAAAGCAAGTCTGCATTGTGGTCAGCTCAATATTTTAAACATTCACTCTGCAAACCAAACTCACAAAATCCTGAGAATAATAAGAAAAGAAGTGAACAGAAAAGAATAGAAAAAGAAAATTTGATAAAGGAGGCATAACGTATCTACCATGTGTCCGGAGACCACCTTGTGCAAATAATGACAGAGCTTCCTAGAGCTATACAGAGACCTTATGAGTCATATCATCAGCCAAGATTAGGCACATGCAAAGTACTTGACTCTTCTAAGACCCGTGACAGTTTTAGCTCAAATCATTATGTCACTATATTCCTGAGTGCTCTGGAACTCATACCAACAAGTCCATGATATAGACCATCTATCAGTACAATGATGGGCAGTAAGAATTAACTCCTCAAGTTCCTTTATACTGTAAACCCTCTGTATCAGATCTTTTGTTTTAATCCACAAAATAAGACTATCGGATTCCTGGAAAGTCAGGAAAGTGCTATGAGTAGTCAAACTCAACAGTTCATTTTCAGTTTACGCTTGTTTTAACCTCTTTTGGGTGCATGCAGTTGAAATCTAAGCTCTGTTTGAATCCATTCTTTCTAATGACAGCTGATCTAGGTTTCATTGGCTTCTTTTGAGGAAACGCGGAAAAGCCGCCGTCTCTCAAAGTGAGGCGGCTGTTTCCGCGTCCAGCAGGGCGTCACAACGCGGAAAAACCGCTGCATGCCGCTTAGGCAGAGCGGCGGAATCCGCATTGGGAACGGCGGAATCCGCATTGGAGGCGGCCCCCGCAAGCGGTTCACAAGATACATTGCAAGACAGTACTGGTGTGGCTGGGACTGATAGTCCACCAAGATTCAGAGTGACACGCGCGCGCGCACAGAGGCTGAGTTTAAATAACAGCCAGAAGTGAGTCAGCTGACCAGGCTGGTCAGCTGACATTTTCCACAACTCTCATTGGTCCAGCAATTAGGGAGGTCCTGGAAAGGTCCTTGAGTATATATACTGCTGGCTGTTCACTTGCTCTTTGTCTGGCGTTGCGATCACATATGTGGGAGCACCCAGATCCGTAGTCAGATCCGCAAGTGTGCCGGGACCAGCAAGAGCTGTAATCCTACACTTAGCTAGATTCTGTTGATAGCTAAAGTACTAGTTTGGTTGTGATTATCTGTTATGACCTTTGCCTGCCTTGACTATCCCCTTGAACTCTGATCTTGTACCTCAATACTTCTGATACTCTGTTGCCGAACCCCGGCTTGTACCTAGACTCCGCTTCTGCCTCCTGATTCTGTACCTCGTTATATCTGATTCTCCGTAGCCGAACCCTGCCTGTACTTAGACTCCGCCTTTGCTTTCTGATATTGTACTGTATCTGTCCGTGTGTGTACTACCTGGCTTGTCTGACCTCGAGAACCGACCTTACCATTAGAGGCGGTTCCTCGCTCTGTTAGTGACCCTTCCTCCTGGGTGTCACTTTCAGACAATCCTTCCTACTGTCAGTCTGACTCCTCCCGTCTTGGAGAGCTCAGGTCTGCGGAAGGAATCTGTGCAGTACTCCTCGCTGCACTGAGGCCTTGCCCTCTAAGTATTACTGTTACACCAAACACTACACTCTACTCAGGTGAACAGAGGTTAGTTTGTATATCGGATTATCAGTGATACTGCAGATCACTTATAATCTGGTATACTTCTGTATTCCCAGTGATACTGCAGATCACCGGTAATCACATCCTCTCTGTGCTTCACCGATCGTTACACTTCTGACCTTGTAATCACTGTGAGCAAATGACAGTGATTGCATTAGAAAACTGGGGGGGGGAGGGGGTGGAGGACTCTGGTCCGTAAGGGCCCAGAGCCTGACTGTCCAGGAAATGTTAAGGACAAGGCTGAAAATATGAGGAAACATTCCAGAGAATGAGAGCTACTCCAGGGACATCTGCAAGCTTGCAGGAGACAAGATCACTTGTGAACAACATTATAGGCAAAGCAAAATGCTTTAGATTATAATGGTTCTATGGATAGCAATGAGCACATTTTAGGAGAAGTGACAGGGCTTAGAAATATTCTGGATCTAAAGGACAGCTGTAGTGAGAGTAATATGGAGGCTGACATATTTATTTCCTTTTAACGAGAACCTGTACTTTGAAAATCTTGCATAACTAAACATACCAGCCTGTTTGTTGTCTTCTCCTAGCCCCCTCTGTGACATTTTCTCCGCTCCCCGCTGCTTTCGTGGTGATAAAATCACTGTTTTGGGTGCGCTCACATATGGTGTTAGATGCTGGTTCTGGGGTTCCGGGCAGTGAGAGTTCCCGGGGCCCCAGGCTGGCTCATGCACCATTGTTTTTAATTATTGTAGTATCCCATGCAGTTTAGTTAGGGAGGGGGGCAGATGAGAGGGAATATCCTGCACGCTGGTGCCCCCTGCTGGTCATATAGCCATTGTCTATATGCAACTAAAGCCCTCTCCAACTAATTGGCTGAGTTGCTCAGCTTCTGCTTGATTATCACTGCAAGCTAGGTGTATTATGTGTGCACTTTTCATTGGCTTATAAGCAGCCTGCAGGCTTTATAAAGCAGCAGAGAACTGTTTGGGAGTGAGTTTCTCCAATTGTGTGTTTTAGAGCAGTAGGAGACAGGCTTTGGAGGTGGCAGCTCCAGGGTTTTGGCTGCGCTCACATATGGTGTTAGATGCTGGTTCTGGGGCCCCAGGCAGTGAGAGTTCCCGGGGCCCCAGGCTGGCTCATGCACCATTGTTTTTAAAAATCACTGTTTTAGTCATTGTTTTTGTAAACAATGAAGATGGCCCCCAAACAGGAAATACATCATCAGAGCATGTGCCTGTTTGCAGAGGCTCCTCTCAAACATGATTTGATTGCTGGAATGTTACTCCACTTCTTGCCTTGGCTGCTTGTCTGGGCTCTGCACTGATCTTTCTGCACTCACAGCTTTTCACAAAGTCACAGCTCCTGAGCTTGCAGACGCTGGCTGTGAGCAGAGACCTTGTCTGGCTCATACACACAGCACACACACAGAGCCTTCAGGGGGCGTGGAGGAGGTGTGTATAACTTCTCCTTATCACAGCAGAGCAGTGCATTCCTCTCTGCCTCGACAAAGAAAAGAAGATTAGATTTATTACAGAGGCAGTGCAGCTAGAAAAGGCTGCAGTAATCTAGCGCAGATTAGAACAGGTATAGGAACTTATAGGATAGAAGAAATAAGTCTCTTTAAGTTGCCCGGCAGTCCTGCTGATCTATTTGGCTGCAGTAGTGTCTAAACCACACCAGAAACAAGCATGCAGCTTATCTTCTCAGATCTGACAATGTCAGAAACACCTGATCTGCATATGCTTGTTTAGGGTTTATAGCTAAAAGTATTAAAGGCAGAGGGTCAGCAAGATAGCCAGGCAACTGGTATTGCTTAAAAGGAATTAAATATGGCAGCTTCCATATCCCTGTCGCTTCAGTTGTCCTTTAAAGGGAGTCTAAAGTGAAAATGAACGTATGCTATAATGATCTGTATGTGTAGTACAGCTAAGAAATAGAACATTAGTAGCACAAATATAAGTCTCATATTGTTTCCCATACAGGAAGAGTTAAGAAACGTCACTTGTTATCTATCCAAAAGATCTTCTCTGAGCTCCCCGAACCAACAGGGGTCAACTACAGTGCTGTTTTCTGAAGCACTTTTCTCAACCTGTCTCTGATGGTTACTTGTTTGTTTAAGGTTTTACTGCCAGGAAGTTAAAAGGATCATTAGCTTGGCTCTGTTTCATCATTTAAAATACAGAGTGTAGTTTGTAAACTTCAAATATTAGAGAATGATGCAATGTTATAAAAAGAAAGCTGTGTAACTGAAAATAAAAATATGAGACTTTTCTTTTCTATTAATGTTCTATTAATTATCCATACTAGACATGCAATTCGTTATATCATACGTTTTTTTTTTTTCACTTCAGGGTCTTTTTAAGGAACTCATGAAAAGCCACGGTGACTTCAAGACACAAGGATTACGATGTATGTAGTAGTTCACCAACATCCTATAACACACGAATAAAGCATAGAAGGGGGGAAAAGGCAGATTATCTGGATAGGACTTTAACAGGGATATTAGTTCAAATATCAAATGACAAGAGTAGGATCAAAGGTAAACTCTTTATTTAAAATTTGTGAAAAAAGCATGTAATAATTCATACACCATTTTCCAATACTCCCCATAAATCACAGCCAATGCCACCTGATCATTTCCTCTGCTACCACTTTTCACCATCCCCAGAGGTATATCGGAGTCAGAAACTCCCCAGACTACTTTACCTGCAGAGAGATATTTAGTCCTGCATTCTCTGTGACACAGCAACAGAGGATTGCTCTACTGTAAGAAATTCTAACAATAATGGTGTAAAGAATACACAATATTATTATTCATGTTCTTGTTACAATCATATTACTGACCTCCATAAATGATCCTGCAATCCCAGCTTGGCAAGAGCCATGCTCTTCTCCATATTTCTTTTTGTATTCTGGAAGAAATAAAAACAGCAATTACCGTAAGTTACAGATTTTTCTGTACAGCTATGTTTGGCTGTGTGAGGCCTAAAATCGTTACGTTACCACATGTGCCACCCGGCCACAGAAGTCCAAGCCTCAGCCAGCTTGGGAACTAAGTAAGCCACAAATATGCAGGCTTGAGGAGAACTACTGCATTCCAAATTAGTTACATGTTTTAGAACGGCATTTTATTGTCAATATTTCTGAGTGTCTTGTGGCAAACATTGTTATATTAGTTACATTACAACTGAAGTACTGTATATAACAGATACATTGAACACAACAGTCACAACTAAAATATTTAAAGAAGACCCTGACTGATCCTGAGGCCGGGGGGTGGACCACACCGCCAAAACAGTCCTTCGGGGATTACCACATTAGTATGCAGTAATCCCCATCTGGCCAGGATCCAAACAGGATGTGATGCTCGCGTGCGCTCACTTCCGGTTTGGGAAATACTAAAGTGCGCAGAAACGTATTTTAAAAATACGCTTCTGTGCATACGCGCCAAACTGCCAACATTTAGGAAAACCCTGCGTCGTCATAGACTTCCATGACTTCCGGTCCAACATAGACTGCTGCAGGAGCCGCGCAGTGACGTAGGTATGTCCATGCGTTAGATGGGGCACTTCCGCCGCAGTGTACCGCAATGTGGAGAATATGAACTACCCCATAGACTTTAATTAGGCTGTGGTGGGGTGCCGTAAATTTACAGCATCACACTGCCCCAGTGTAATTGGGCCCCAAAGCTTTCAGAGTTACAGTAAAAATGTTTTTCTAGCATGCCTCTCCATCAACGTAAACATCAATGTTTGGCTAAAGCCCGGTACAGATCTGTAACTATTGTCATCTGAAAAAATCCTTCACAATTATTTTGGCTGACAGATCCTCAAACAAGTTGCTCAGCTGTCTGAAAAGCAGCCTGGCATGTCCTCCTATTATGAGGGCAAACCTTCCTGGCGGTAAAGCCGCGCAGGAGGTTTTCTCAGGCCCTGCTGGGCCGATTTGCTTATAATTTTTTTTGCTGCACGCAGCTAGCACTTTGCTAGCTTCGTCAGCACACCGATCGCCGCCGCCCCGCGCTCGATCGCCACTATGCGTTGCGCCGCGCCGCCCCGCACCAACCCCCTCCCCCCCCCAAGACCCCGTTGAGGGGTGGATCGGGACTCTTAATGATGTCACGACGTCGGTGACGTCATCCCGCCCCGTCGCCATGGCGACGGATGAAGCCCTCCAGGAAATCCCGTTCTTTGAACGGGATTTCCTGATCGGAGATCGCCCTGGGCTCGCTACATGATTAAAAAAAAAAAACAAAGAATAACTGCTGCGCTCCCTCCTCGCGAAATTAATTAGACCTCCAGGAGGGTTAAGCACCTCAAACAGAAGTGAGCCACACAGGAAATAACAATAGCATTCAGACATGATGTTCCCAGCTGTGCACTCACTAGAGACAAGCCTGCAGATATCTGTAGCCAAATGAACACACTCTGGAAAAAAAAACCAAAACATCATAAGTTGAAGGTGTGTATAAGCCCTAAGCCATGTATTCATGTTAATTGGTCATATTATCACCCCAAGGCCGAATGGGTGGTCAGATCATGCCAGTATCTCTAACTGCCTTCTTCACTTTGCCAACAATGTGCTATTCATAACATGCTATGCAAGTCATAGACTGTATGTTACACATATTTATTGCATTCTGCAGGCAATGATGCAACAAACAGGAAATGGCAGTAAAATTTACTTAAAGTATAGAAAATTGTATCCTTTGGCAATAAGCTACTGTGTGCATACCAGCTGTAAAAGCAAAAACATAGCTAAGATATGTAAAAGAAAAAAAGAAACACACAAATCTAGTAAAGAACACAAAATACTTGTGACTCATACAAATAGTGGAGGACCAGAGAGTACAAGACCCAAAAATGCAAAGGAATCAGCGCCAGCAAGAAACATTTACTACTTTTCCAGCTTTCCACTGGCAGTTAATTTTGTTGTAGTCTTGGAATACTAAAGCAAATAAAATACTCTTCTGCATCATGGATTTTAAATAGAACTTTCTTATATGGAATAGATTTACCCTATGGGATATCATAAAACACTGTTAGCAACCCAGTTCAACCTGATATGGGACCCTTGGACTGCTTGGGGAGCTGCGAGTATTTCCCAATAAGTCTTAAGGGGCCCATACACTCAGCCGATTTTCTGGCCGACCGATCGATCCCGATCGATCGATCGTTTGCAAATCAGTTGGCCAATCGACCGATCGATGTCCGATTTTGATGGATTTCCATCGAACTGGCAGGGTGGAAAATGTAGGTCGATCTGATGAGATTGCTTATCAGTTTGCAATGGCCTTAATGGAAATCTGATGGCAAAAAAATGCCATCAGATCGAATTTCAATAGATTTCAAACTGAAATCTATTGGAATTCTATCCCGGTAAAAAATGTTCTAAAAACGCATGTTCTCAACATGCGGTACGCGTACCCCAGGGGGTACTTCTGATGGTTCCAGGGGGTACTTTGGCTTGATATAATTAACCAAGTATAACAAATTTAGAGTTTCAGAAAATGATAAATCCTATATAAACAACACCAAATTAGTATTTTAGCTAATTAAAAGCAACAGTAAATGCTTGGAAATTGTTTACAACCAATTATTATGTACTATAATTAAAAATATATTTGTCAAGGGGTACTTGAGATAATGTTTACTATGGCAGGGGGTACTTGGTGAGTACAGGGTTTTAAAAGGGGTACATACCAATAAAATGTTGAGAAACACTGAGATAGATCATCAGATGCATTTCTTATCTATCTGCTGCCAATCTGACGAGTGTATGGGTACCTTTATTTTATATTATATAGATCCGCCTTTAGGTTATCACTTATGTACTATATTTAGCATTAACTCTGCTGCTGTTGTCTTCTGGTCAATATTTTCCAAGCGTGGCTGTTGTTGTTATACACCTGATATAGCTTTATGTACAAATCTGTTCATTCTTCTTTTTTTTTTCTTTTTTTTTTTTTTGTGTTTTCTCTTTGAAAAATGAAAATAAAAAGATAATTGAAAAAAAAAACACTGTTAACAAATGAGCAAAACCACACTAGCTAATGATGGCATTACAGTGGAAATACATAATATATAAACAACAATCTATATGCATAAAATCAGACGTATGTGTGCATGTGTCATCCCTCGAAAACACCTTCTTGATTTCAACAGAACTTGGTATACAGATCTCTTACTATTTAGGAAGATATGTTCCCAGATCTCATGCCCCTCCCCCCCCCCCCCCCCCCCCCCGGCACCGCACACCTGGGCAAAACCACAAACAGCCAATCAGATTTCATCCTTTCAAGTCAATGAGAAAAACTTAAAGGATACATCCGCGCCCCCCAAAAAAATTAGATCTACTTACCCGGGGCTTCCTCCAGCCCCTGGCAGCTGATATGTCCCTCCCGCAGCTCCAGTGTCCCAGGATCACCTTCGTTACAGGAGCTGACCTTGCCAGGTCGCCATCTACTGCGCCTGTGCGAGCGCCGCACGTGATTGAGCTCATGTGGTCTGGAGTGTTCTTCATAGGTGCAGTAGTTCTGCACAGAACACTCCAGATCACGTGGGCGTGATTGCAAGCAGTGCTCATGCAGGTGCAGTAGATGCTGACCTGGCGAGGTCCGCATCTGTAACAGAGGATATCCTGGGACAATGGAGCTGCGGGAGGGACATATCAGCTGCCAGGGGTTGGAGAAAGCCCCGGATAAGTAGATCTCATTTTTTGGGGGAGCTCGGATGTATCCTTTAAAAGGCTGCTATTCTCACACTTCCCAAAAATCATGTACATTTTCGCATTATGAAAAACGCAAGTGAAAACACACATAATGCTTCTTACTGCACAATCACAGTGCAGTGCGAGTGATGTACATTTTCACGCAGCCTTAAAAAAATACCTACTCATCGCCTGTGATTCCCTGTGATTCCCTGTTGGTGACAGTCAGCTGATCTCAGCTGGCTGACAGCCAACAGTGCAGATTCGTCCCCGAGGAAAATGCTGCCATTTTTTCCATGGACTCAAGTGTGACCCATGCCTAATGCAATCAGATCTGAAATGACATTATAATTAACAGTTTACCTTTACAATAACACAGCAAGAAACCAACATTTAACCAAACATAGAAAGAAGTGCGATTGCTCAAAAGGTATACTGTCCTGTCCTTAGTAACCAAAATAGAGCAGTACTCCAATGAGTGACTAGTGTAAAGAGTGTGCAACGGATGTAGCCCATGTACTAAATGGGATAGACTCAGCACTACACCAATATTTGGCACCACTTCAATAAAACATCCATTTTATTGAAAATAAAACGGAGACCATAGTAGAGAGCTGCAAGCTCTGAGACTTTGATAACGCCTTCCAAAAATAAGAAATTGATGATGGTTAAGATATTTCACAACTTGTTTACCATATTTAAGTTTAAGGGGAAAGAAAATCTGGCTTCATGAATTAAATAAAGTAAAAAAAAAGTAAAAACAATCCCTGCTTTACTCCAGGTTATGAAGTAAATTCCATCAATGTAAAGTACATGCATTTTAGATTAATGGTATGACCTAGTAGGGGTTATTAGGTAGTGGCTGCTACAACTTACAGAAGACAGTGTTTTGAAATGTATTCTTCCATTTGGATTAGTCCATCAATAATCTAGAAAGATCTAATATGTTTGCATAATAATAGGTGTTCAATGCAAGGAAGCCCAAATCCTCCTTGTTTTAGAAGAGCCAAGTTGGCATAAGCCACACTGTGCTTCCACAACTCATATGTAAAAGAGATTATGAAATATTTTTAATGGGTGGGATTAGAAATAGCTAATGTCCTAAAAATATAAATGATCTTCTGTAATACGTTTGTATTTTGAAGGTGGTCATTTTCCATTTCCATGATACTTCAGATTTAGTTAGTGCTGTTGACTCCCGAGTAATGTTATGTTGTAACGATTGTGGAATTCTCTCCGTGATCAGCGCACAAGAGTGCGCTGACACTGCAGGAATCCTCCACAAGCGTGTAATTTGAGGGAACCCAGCAAAAGGTGCAATGCACCTGTAGAAGGAAATTCCTGTCGGCAGGTGGAGCTGTGGAGTGCAGAGGAACAGCTCCTCTGCCCTACCACACACGCCAGACAGGAATTGCACGAAGGGAAGGAACGCAGGGCAAGATATCCCTGAATGAGATTGAGCAAAGGGACAGATTGTATGTGTGTGCACCAAACTAGTCGCCAACCTGCGACGGTGCATACACAACAGCAGATATGAAGCAGGAACGCAATCGCGAGAGAGGCGATTGCCAGAGGTGACACAAGGCTACAGCAAGGCAGAGCACGAGAGTAGCAAAGGCACAGCAAATCATACAATGTGAAGATAAGGAAAATAACAAACGCGAGCTAAACGTGAACACCGCACTCATTCGCAACAGTGCACGCGTTTATGCGCGGTCTCCGCGTGATAAGCACAACAGAGACAAGCACGCCTAACTAACCACGGACAGACAAACATGACACAGAGGACGCGAGCGCTTGCTTAACGGTTACCTCACCGAGCCTCCAGCAAGCGTTCGTAGCAGACAAGACAGATACACGAAAACAGGAATAAGCGAGAGATAGGATCCACAGCACTAGCACAAGAGGCTAGTGCGATCCAGGAAGACAGAACAGAAGGATCCACAGCACTAGCGCAAGGCGAGTGCGATCCAAGTATAGAAAGAGAGTAGCAGACCAGAAGGATCCACAGCACTAGCGCAAGGCGAGTGCGATCCAAGTATAGAAAGAGAGATGGAGATCAGACGGATCCACAGCACTAGCGCAAGGCGAGTGCGATCCTGGCAAGACAGATCAGATGAGATAGCTGGTAGCAACCGCTGCTCCAGCTATACTCCAAGAACAAAGATCAGAACGACTTCCTGTCGACCACCGCTGGGACAGGACAATCGCAACAGACAAACAAAACAGATATGCAATCCTAACTGCACTAGGGAATCTGCCTAGTGCAGTTCCAGGAATTACTCTAGGCTAATCTTCAAACAAAGAGCAAGGCTGACACTCCAGGCGAGTGTTACACAGGAACTAACCCTTATGACCAGCAAAAGGACTCTGGGAAACATAGCTCTTTATACTGCCAGTCATCAAAGGAGGCAGGTAGGAGATTTGCATAACGAGTGTATGCAAATTCCTCAGCAGCAGAACAGACCAGAAACTTGTAATGGAAAGACAGGTCTCTCTTCCAGAGACCTGCAGTCCACAGACTAGAGGAATGGTCAAACAGCTGTCTGCCAGTGCATCCAGCTGAGCGGATCATTACAGTACCCCCTGTCAGGAATATATTGGGGTGCTTATGATGTAAGGATAATATTTTCATTTTTCTGTCTACTGGGTAAAACCTCAGATGTGTATTGGGCTTGGGTGTAATTGGTCACCTGGCCAGAGTAAACTAAAATCTAATGTAATTCGGTATGTAGATGTCCATTACCTCTGCCCCATTGTCCAGCAGGGGAAACTGTGTCTACTGCTAATTAGCTGCCAATTGAGGAAGAATAGGCTGGTCGGCATGGCTTTTGAGTCTGGTGTCAGCCATTGTCCCATTGTACAAGGCAAGCCTGCTAGAGTCTTGGGGGCAGGGGGAAGCTGACACCTGAATGTTTGAAATGTATTTGACAGCCTACGGGAAATTATGGAAGGGGTGAAGTCCTTTTGATACCATTTTCTACCTGTGGAAATTGAATTATTGGTGGAGGTGCAACCTCCTTATCTTTGATCAGCTAGGAAGTACTGTCAACAATGGGGTTGTCACCTGTAACTTGGACTAGGGAAATCTTTTCATGTATGTGGATCTCTGGAAATCCCATTTATGTCTGAGAACTGAGACAGGAAAAAGCCGTAATCAAGTTTTCACCTGGAGTTGAAAGGCTCACTTCACAATCTTTGATGTATGGACTTTTACCTGGAAATGGAATATGTCTGAGATTTAATTAAAACCTAGTTCCTCCCCTCCCCAAGGAAGTTGCAGCCTACAGGCGTAGCTCAGAGTATAAAAAGCAGAGGCGGATGCCTAGTGACTGTCTTCTCTCGGAGGTAGCGAATAGCTAGGGAGGATCGCGACTCCTGGTCGAAACGGCGTCCTCCCGTCAAACAACGTTCTAACCTAAGCTGGTAACGTTCTTTTTTCCCCCGTTTATTTTTACGCAAATATCCGTGTGTGTTATCTTTGTCACCTCTTATTTTTGTAACTTTTATCTTGTAACATTTTTACTTTGTTTTTTGTAATCTTTTTGTATATATTAAGTTCTGCATTGTTCTATGTTTTTCTAGAATATTAAATTATTATTTAATAAGTTTGACTTCTGCCGTACTAAACTAACACTCATAGCCTAGAAGAGACTGAAGTGTAACCGTGTATAAGTTCATGCCTAATTGTACGCTTGAGCAACACTACCGTATGAAATTGTAATTGCATTGTGTGTGGGGGCGTTTGTCATACGTTGGCCTAAGCGCGCAGCTGACCCAACGTACGAACAACGCCAGTGCGAGTAGCGACAGCAGAGTGGCCAACAGTATCGTTCGGAACGACTGTTAGTGGGTCTTTGCTTCACGACAGTGTAAGATTGCAACTGTGTGTGTGTGTGGGTGCGTGGCGTTCCCGTATTTGGCCTAAGCGCAAAGCTGACCCAAATACGAAAACGCGGAGAGCGCGCTGAGGACTCGACAGCAGAGTGGAAGTGTCTAGCGAACCGCTAGTGGTGGCAGTGAGAGGTGTTCTGAGGAGTCCCAGCCTTGTTTTAGCTTGACTAAGGCTGCTTCCCCTCTAAATCTGGTCAAACCCGCAGTCGGGAACCGTATACGCAGGCGTGCCGCGGGCCGGTTCCTGACATAATTGGTGGCAGTGGTGGGATCGTTTAGTACATTAGTACGCAGTTTAGCTCGCTATTCTGAGTACTAAAGGCTGGAAGCTTGCTAGAAGCAACTAGCCTACAGAAGTCTACTCAGTGCAGAATCTATATACGTTTTTTTTTTGGTACAAAGATACACACTTGGTATTTGCTTTCCCTTCCCCCCTTTTTTCTTTTCTTTTTTGCAACACGATGGCTCAGAAAGCATCCAGCTATGCAAGGCAAAATAAAGAGATGCTACTCCACCTGTGTGAGCACAAAGGCATCGAGACGGTGAGCGGCCAGACTAAGGAGCAGTTGGTTCGTGCCCTCGAGGAGCATGATGAGGCAGAGCAAGCCCGTGCTTCAACATCAGCGGATGCAGCTCACGACATGCCAGAGGAGGAATCGCTCCCGCTACAGGATGCGAGTGGAGACGATGTCCTGGATGATCCACCGAACACGGAGATGACATCTCTGGAAGCTGATCTACAGCTACTGAACTCGGCTGATCCTGAACTGCGCCTAAAGCTGATCCTACTGCACCGACAGGCAGAGAAGGAACAAGCGGCACAGCGACTCCAGGCCGAGAGGGAACAAGCGGCACAGCGACTCCAGGCCGAGAGGGAACAAGCTGCACAGCGACACCAGGCCGAGAGGGAAAGTGCTGAACGGCAACACCAGCTGGAGCTGGCTAAACTTCAGCAGCAGAACCGGTCTGCTGGACCCGCAGAACGCGAAGGTGAGCGAGTCCACAGAATCCCCCTGGATAAGTTCCCCGCTATGGACAAGGACTCTGACATAGACACTTTCCTACAGGGGTTTGAAAGGACTTGTCGGCAGTATGGGGTGCCCCGTGAGCAGTGGGCAAGATACCTCACACCAGGGCTGAGAGGCAAGGCCCTGGAGGCGTTTGTGAGTCTCCCCCAGGAGGAAGAAACAGACTTTGAGGCGATTAAGAAAGCCATTATTGCGCGATACCACCTCACGCCAGAGGTGTATCGCAAACGTTTCAGGACAGTGCAGCGAGGTCCTAATGACAGCTACCTGGATCATGCTTGCAACCTGCGCACTGCCTTCCAGCAGTGGCTAAAAGGACTGTCAGTTAAAACCTTGGATGCCCTGCAGGAGCTGATGATAAAAGACCAGTTCCTACACACCTGTCCTGTTGAGGTCCGGCTGTTTGTGCTGGATCGAGAACCAAAGACAGTGGATGAGGCTGCGGAAATGGCCGATGCCTACACCGCCCATAGAGCACCTGAGTCCCGCAGGACTACTACGCCCAGCTGGAGAGGAGAACAGATGGCTAAACCTGTTTCACCCAGCACCCAGAGGAGGCAAGCACCGCTGTCTCCTGGATTCAGGCACCCAACCACTGACACTCGGAAATGCTTTGTATGTGACAGGGTGGGTCTTTTAAGCATGACTTGCCCAGAGAGGAAGAGGGAGGCCCCAAAATCCAGTGAGGCCTCAAACCCCTGTGAAGTCCCAACTGTTTTGTGTGCTACCAGGAATGCCACTGGCTATGCAGAAAATCTGCAGCTGGTCACGGTTGGGGGTACAATTGCCACTGGGCTGAGAGACACTGGAGCAGAAGTGACTCTCATACATCCTCTGCTTGTGAACCCAGAGCAGTACATACCTGGGAAAATGATTGCTGTCAGAGGAATTGGGGGTGTCACCCCAGCCATACCCACCGCCTTGGTCCACCTGGATTGGGGGGCCGGCAGTGGACTGAAAGAAGTTGGGGTAACTGACAAAATCCCCACCAACGTTTTGCTGGGTACGGACCTGGGACGGTTAGTGGCCCGGTATGAGCCTACCCCAAACCCTGTGGGGCCTGCACCCCCAGCAGAAGTTCAGGACTCTTGCAAGGTACTGTTTGATAATGCTGTGCAAGTGGGGAATGCTGGCGAGGCCCCAGGGGCTACGGACTGTGTACTAGGAGCCAGCCCTAGTGAGTCTCCAGTGCCTAGGCCTGGAGTGGAACCTGTTGATACCAAGAATGCAGAAACTGATGAGGTCATTTATGACGCACGGACTATCGAGGCGATCGAGGCAGGAACTGTTGATGCTACTTGTGAAGTGCTGAGTAGCAATGTGTGTAAAGATACAGATAATGTTGATGTTTTATGTGATGTCCCAAATGACAATATATGTAGGGCTGATAATGCTGTGTGTCATGTGGACACTCCGTCAGCTGCAGGAGGAACCAGCGGCGCTCGCTGGGCTGCAGCAGGTGGACTGTCCACTGAAGGGGCAGATGGCACCAGGCCAGATCCTTCCCCTTCAGATGGTTTCAAGACCAAAGGTGATGTGGTTTATGATATGTGTAAGGTGGGCGCTCCCTCGGCTGCCGTGGTAACCCGCAGCGCTAGCGAGTCTACAGCAGAGGGACTGTCCACCGAAGTGGCAAATGTTGCTGGGTCAGCCACATCCACTTCGGAACCTGGCTCTGAGGACCCAGGAGCCTCTCCGTCTGCAGCCTTCCTGGAATGTGTGACAGGCAGCACTGAGCTCTCTGGGGCTGTTCGATTTGACAGCACCCTGGAAGAGCTCAGGGGGCTAACCAGCAGGTCACCAGCTGGGAGGGGCGGGCTGAGAGGGTTCTGGGAAGTTATTCCCTCGGAGCTGTCCGAAGTGGAGGAGGCAGCCCGGCAGAGAATCGTTCCCCAAAGGGACAGAGAGATAGCTCCTGCCACTATAGAGAAAGTGCGTGTAGCGACGGTTGGAACCCTCCCCCAGCTGCAGCACTGTCTCTATGGTTGCGAATTCACGGTTGTCACTGACCCTCATTCCCCTGGTTGGTTACGTCAGGTTGTCAGGGGCAATGACACATTGCAGCAACCTGACCTAGCTTTCCAGTCCTGTAGCTTGGAGCTAAGGAATTACCCCCCCAGGCCCGGCCGTCAGTGTCGGCTTTGGCAGGACGATTCGTTAGAATCATTTGCCGGCGCCGTCTGGAAGAGGGGGCGTGTCAGGAATATATTGGGGTGCTTATGATGTAAGGATAATATTTTCATTTTTCTGTCTACTGGGTAAAACCTCAGATGTGTATTGGGCTTGGGTGTAATTGGTCACCTGGCCAGAGTAAACTAAAATCTAATGTAATTCGGTATGTAGATGTCCATTACCTCTGCCCCATTGTCCAGCAGGGGAAACTGTGTCTACTGCTAATTAGCTGCCAATTGAGGAAGAATAGGCTGGTCGGCATGGCTTTTGAGTCTGGTGTCAGCCATTGTCCCATTGTACAAGGCAAGCCTGCTAGAGTCTTGGGGGCAGGGGGAAGCTGACACCTGAATGTTTGAAATGTATTTGACAGCCTACGGGAAATTATGGAAGGGGTGAAGTCCTTTTGATACCATTTTCTACCTGTGGAAATTGAATTATTGGTGGAGGTGCAACCTCCTTATCTTTGATCAGCTAGGAAGTACTGTCAACAATGGGGTTGTCACCTGTAACTTGGACTAGGGAAATCTTTTCATGTATGTGGATCTCTGGAAATCCCATTTATGTCTGAGAACTGAGACAGGAAAAAGCCGTAATCAAGTTTTCACCTGGAGTTGAAAGGCTCACTTCACAATCTTTGATGTATGGACTTTTACCTGGAAATGGAATATGTCTGAGATTTAATTAAAACCTAGTTCCTCCCCTCCCCAAGGAAGTTGCAGCCTACAGGCGTAGCTCAGAGTATAAAAAGCAGAGGCGGATGCCTAGTGACTGTCTTCTCTCGGAGGTAGCGAATAGCTAGGGAGGATCGCGACTCCTGGTCGAAACGGCGTCCTCCCGTCAAACAACGTTCTAACCTAAGCTGGTAACATTCTTTTTTCCCCCGTTTATTTTTACGCAAATATCCGTGTGTGTTATCTTTGTAACCTCTTATTTTTGTAACTTTTATCTTGTAACATTTTTACTTTGTTTTTTGTAATCTTTTTGTATATATTAAGTTCTGCATTGTTCTATGTTTTTCTAGAATATTAAATTATTATTTAATAAGTTTGACTTCTGCCGTACTAAACTAACACTCATAGCCTAGAAGAGACTGAAGTGTAACCGTGTATAAGTTCATGCCTAATTGTACGCTTGAGCAACACTACCGTATGAAATTGTAATTGCATTGTGTGTGGGGGCGTTTGTCATACGTTGGCCTAAGCGCGCAGCTGACCCAACGTACGAACAACGCCAGTGCGAGTAGCGACAGCAGAGTGGCCAACAGTATCGTTCGGAACGACTGTTAGTGGGTCTTTGCTTCACGACAGTGTAAGATTGCAACTGTGTGTGTGTGTGGGTGCGTGGCGTTCCCGTATTTGGCCTAAGCGCAAAGCTGACCCAAATACGAAAACGCGGAGAGCGCGCTGAGGACTCGACAGCAGAGTGGAAGTGTCTAGCGAACCGCTAGTGGTGGCAGTGAGAGGTGTTCTGAGGGGTCCCAGCCTTGTTTTAGCTTGACTAAGGCTGCTTCCCCTCTCAATCTGGTCAAACCCACAGTCGGGAACCGTATACGCAGGCGTGCCGCGGGCCGGTTCCTGACACCCCCCTCTAGGGTCGGATTCCAGACGAGCCTCTAACCAGATATTTGCAAAAGACTCTAACTGAAGACTCATGAAGGTCAGGACAGCCCGACAAGGCCCAATTCCAGAGTCAGCCCACCCGAAACCGACTTCATCGGAAGGAGAAGCCACCGAAACATGCCCATCAGCGTAACACCCATCAGTACTGTGAATGCCAGAGAAGAAGCCATCGACACCCACCGAGCCATGCCCACCACCTTCCAAGAACCATCCAAAAACACCAAACCTGCCACAATACCCATTCGAAGTGTCCCTTTCCACAAAGCACCCACTGCTGATCTCATCCAAGGTACCAGGAAATATTTCTCCCAGGATCTCCCAGAACACTTTGAAGCTCCGCAGAGATCCCAGGAGGACAGAACGATCACCAGGCTCACATGGAGAACTATCAAGAACCCCTATGGAACCAATGACAATTCCAGATTCAGAATTACCAGGGCAAGCATCAAGAACAGGGCCTTCAGGGACCACCTCTGGGCATGCAGGCAGGCAGGCAACATCAGAACAGGTTTCCACTGAGGAAGCATCTGAGCAGGCTGGCAACCGAGACACACTTGGGCTTTCTGGGTCACAGAACACATCGGGGTACACTAGCCCAAGGGGAACCTCAGGACACGTCGAGGAACTGCCAACCTCAGAGTCTGTCACGACAAGACCAAAACCAGAACCGGGCAGAGAATCATCATGAGCAGTGGTCTCAAGCATTGGACTTTCAAAAAAAAACTCGGACTCAGGCTTAGAAGTCTCAGTGACTGTAATGGTATCTGACAAAAACTCATCATTGACTACGCATAACTGAAGCTCCACAAGAGCTACAGAAGTAGTCAGCATGGCAGGAATGCCTACTGAAGTGGGCAATACTTCAGAAGGAGTCGGGGAGCCAGAGGCATCTCCTATAAGTTCTGCACCCTTTGGGAGGAACTCGGAGTCCTCCAGAACATCAAACAAAACCTCAGGAGCATTGACTACACACGACTGAAGCTCCACCAGAGTTGAAAAAGTAGCCAGCAAGGCAGCAATGCCTACTGAAGTGGGCAAAACCTCAGAAGGACTTGGGGGGCAGGAGACATCTCCTACAAGTTCTGCACCCTTTGGGAGGAACTCGGAGGTCTCCAGGACATCAGACAAGACCTCAGGAACATAATTTTCAAGTTTTCTAAGAAGGATTCTGAACTATCCATGTTACAGGGCAAAACTGGAACTTTATTTTGTGGACAGGGCAGATGTCCCAGGGAAGGTTTCACCATAAACTGAGACTGAATTTCATCATCATGAGCGGAATGTACAGGAATATTTACTGGAACATACACTGACTCCCTAACTTTAATCTCACTGCACCCAGAATTCTGCGTAGCAGTCAAACTAGCTTGCAACTTCAAAACTGCAGAAAAACAGGTGAGTATAGTAGCAATACCTAGACGAGCCTCTAGGGACACTGCAGGAGACTCTAAACAAGGCCATATTAACTCATCCAGAGTACAGGGTGCAGAATCAGCATTTTCCTCAGAACAGGAAAGGGACTCACAAATGTCAGTGCGAGTGGAGATCAGGTTTTCATTCCTGGTACCGGGCAGATTTAGAGAAAGCTTCTCTGGGCAAGGCAAAGAAGCTTCAGCATCAGATTCGCAAAACCGAAGCGCTGCCTCACTCTTAGATTCGGCTAACAATGTCAAATCCGAGGAGTCAGAACGCAAAACTTGCGAATCAAAAATCGCTTTGGGTTGTGAAACTGATGCTTGCATAGCGCAAACCTCCGCGATCTGCGGGGCAGACTGTAAGGCGTTCAGGACAGAAACACTGGAGCAACTGTCACCAGGCAACGGGTCCTTACAGGTGTGAACAGGGTGAGACAAAGACGCATTTGCAGTAGAAATAGCGACAACATCAGGAAAAATTTTATTAGACATATTCATTTTACTTTTGATGCTGCATAATTTAGGAATTTTCCCCATAGCAGGATCACAGATGGAAGATCTTAAAGATCTGTCTCTAAATGACAAGGGGTCCCACACATTCTTGAGAAAACTGGCACATCCATGCCGATCACAATCTGCAGGAACATCAAAGAAACAGGCATCAGATCGTACAGATTCAAACTGCACGCAGTCAGGAGAGAATCCTCCAGGATTCGCACAGGAGTCAACCACAGTGGCACACCCACTCATTTCAGATTGCATAATGTCAAGACTCACATGCTTTACCCCAGAAAGGCAGGAACAATCATCCGACAACAATGTCTCTTTATTGGAATCAATTGATTGGTGTGTGTGCAACTCATCCAAAATCGTCTGCCATACATAAATCATCAGATCCACATCACCCTCGTCACATTCATCGGAATCAATCAAAAGGTACATAGAATTGAGACAATCATTCAAGACATCTTTGCTTTTTGCGATGTAAAAATCGCAAAAGGCTTTCCAATCAAAATCAAATTCCTCCATCAAGGCCCCAATGTCCCATGAGGCAAATGGAGGTTCAAACAAGGCAATATCCAGATAATCTCCATATGGGTGGAGTTCAGGAACAAGAACAGATTTTTTAACTGCTTTAATATAGTGTGCGATCCTACCTATAATAGGATCCACATAAGCTTTGGATTGGGGCAAAAAACCTGGAGACTGAGAAACATCATTGTAAACATCATTATTATACTGAATGGTTTTGCACATTTCAGACTTGACAGAAATAACCTCTTTATTTGTGGTTGCTATGGGCAACGAATCTTTTGGCTGACAAGCCAAATCAGCAGATTGGCCTGCAAGCACCAATTCATTAACATATGGTAATGACACAGAAATGTTGCATAACCTAATCTGATCAGCATCATGCACTGCAGGAAAAAACTCATAGAAATAACTTGGCATTCAAGGTCCAAGCTTATGAGAAAACACGTGAGCGAGAAATCTGCGAGGGTTATGTCTCAGATTCTCGTGTCTGGCATACTCATCAGCCCACACGAACAGATTCCCTTGGAAAAGATTGTAAGCAATCTGACCACTCCAAGTGGAAATATTGGTGGCCTGAAATTCAGGATTTGCCAAGAATCTGGAACATTCTGAAATGAACTCATCTCTGGTTTCAGAGTCCAGTATCTTAAACCTCTTAAAGACACAGGACCCATATTTGACCAAATCGTACAAATCGGAAATTCCCTCTACACTGGGAATTTCGGTTTGGCTGGTCATACTGTAACGATTGTGGAAATCTCTCCGTGATCAGCGCACAAGAGTGCGCTGACACTGCAGGAATCCTCCACAAGTGTGTAATTTGAGGGAACCCAGCAAAAGGTGCAATGCACCTGTAGAGGGAAATTCCTGTCGGCAGGTGGAGCTGTGGAGTGCAGAGGAACAGCTCCTCTGCTCTACCACACACGCCAGACAGGAATTGCACGAAGGGAAGAAACGCAGGGCAAGATAGCCCTGAATGAGATTGAGCAAAGGGACAGATTGTATGTGTGTGCACCAAACTAGTCGCCAACCCGCGATGGTGCATACACAACAGCAGATATGAAGCAGGATCGCAATCGCGAGAGAGGTGATTGCCAGAGGTGACACAAGGCTACAGCAAGGCAGACCACGAGAGTAGCAAAGGCACAGCAAATCATACAATGAGAAGATAAGGAAAATAACAAATGCTAGCTAAACGCGAACACCGCACTCATTTGCAACAGTGCACGCGTTTATGCGCGGTCTCCGCGTGATAAGCACAACAGAGACAAGCAAGCCTAACTAATCACGGACAGACAAACATGAAACAGAGGATGCGAGCGCTTGCTTAACGGTTACCTCACCGAGCCTCCAGCAAGCGTTCGTAGCAGACAAGACAGATACACGAAAACATGAATAAGCGAGAGATAGGATCCACAGCACTAGCGCAAGAGGCTAGTGCGATCCAGGAAGACAGAACAGAAGGATCCACAGCACTAGCGCAAGGCGAGTGCGATCCAAGTATAGAAAGAGAGTAGCAGACCAGAAGGATCCATAGCACTAGCGCAAGGCGAGTGCGATCCAAGTATAGAAAGAGAGATGGAGATCAGACGGATCCACAGCACTAGCGCAAGGCGAGTGCGATCCTGGCAAGACAGATCAGATGAGATAGCTGGTAGCAACCGCTGCTCCAGCTATACTCCAAGAACAAAGATCAGAACGACTTCCTGTCGACCACCGCTGGGACAGGACAATCGCAACAGACAAACAAAACAGATATGCAATCCTAACTGCACTAGGGAATCTGCCTAGTGCAGTTCCAGGAATTACTCTAGGCTAATCTTCAAACAAAGAGCAAGGCTGACACTCCAGGCGAGTGTTACACAGGAACTAACCCTTATGACCAGCAAAGGACTCTGGGAAACATAGCTCTTTATACTGCCAGTCATCAAAGGAGGCAGGTAGGAGATTTGCATAACGAGTGTATGTAAATTCCTCAGCAGCAGAATAGACCAGAAACTTGTAATGGAAAGACAGGTCTCTCTTCCAGAGACCTGCAGCCCACAGACTAGAGGAATGGTCAAACAGCTGTCTGCCAGTGCATCCAGCTGAGCGGATCATTACATATGTAAAAGCAACAGTCCTGAGGATGTGTTAGAGACATGAATGGCAAAGTTTGAAAATGATTTTCTGCCAAGGGTATAGGCATTTCTGGTGAATTCGGTCTTGTAATTGAGATAAGATATAAAATAATATTGTGTGTTACCTCACCTGTATTATTATGCACCATGTTTGTTTCTTACTATCTTGTCGGTGATGCTTTATAAATCAATAATATTTAAGCCTAAAAGCTGGGATTCATTTTCATTCTCTTTATAGTAGGAAATGTAAAAAAAAATTATGTGGTTTTCAAAAACCCTTGTTAAAGAATCAACTAGTTCAGTAATAGTAAAAAAAAAAGAAAAACAGAAAATTCGGCACTGCATCGACAAAGTGCATGGGGATTGCACTATATGAAATGAAGCCTTGTACTCCAGGTGGTTTTGTGGAAAACAGGAAGAGGTTACTGTACATATTGACAGCTGACACCTGGCACTGCTGCAGATTAGAAAAATATTTGATGCAAGGTCACCAACTGTACAGCATTTGTGATCAAATAAAGTTTGAAATACTGTGCTCCAGAAGAGAGTAAACAGTACGTGTGGGCACTGAGTGTAGCCTGATAGCCATTTTGCGCCAAGCAACACTTCCTCTGAGGCTGTGGCCGCTTGGGGTCCGGCAGAAAAAGCCAAGCCCAATCGGGTCTGTGCTAATGCGCTTGCAAGAGCTGTAGACGGGGGCTTGTTGACGGTTTTCCAGAAGACAGTGCTGGAACAGGCTGGTGTTGAGTGATGGGGAAGCCTTTGGATTATGCAGAGGCTCCCTCAATTGATGCAAGTATAAAGTTAGGGCATTTTGTTTTCCTACATGGACACTTTAATAGGGTATTTATGGAGAAAAGAAGCAAACAGGGAAAACTGCCACAGTTTCGAGAAGTGCAACACACCAAATACAGATCAGCCAGTCGTATCAAGAAGTCACAGCAGCAGCAGACATCCACCTTATAGTGAATCCGAGATGAACTTTTACTCATTGCATAATTGTGTTCCTTTCCTATTGTTTATAGGGCATTCCTCAAGCCAAATACTTTTTTGTTTTTGTTTTAACCTTCCTGGCGGTAAGCCCGAGCTGAGCTCGGGCTATGCCGCCGGAAGGCACCGCTCAGGCCCCGCTGGGCCGATTTGCATAATTTTTTTTTTTGCTACACGCAGCTAGCACTTTGCTAGCTGCGTGTGCAATCCGATCGCCACTGTCCGTCGCGCCGCAGCCGCCCCCCCCCAGACCCCGTGCGCTGCCTGGCCAATCAGTGCCAGGCAGCGCTGTGGGGTGGATCGGAGTCCCCTTTGACGTCACGACGTCGATGACGTCGGTGGCGTCATCCCGCCCGTCGCCATGGCAATGGGGGAACCCCTCCAGGAGATCCCGTTCTTTGAGGGGCTGGGGGGATGCCGCTGAGCAGCGGCTATCATGTAGCGAGACCTTGTCTCGCTACATGAAAAAAAAAAATTAAAAATGGCTTTGCTACCCCCTGGCTGATTTTGACAAACCGCCAGGAGGGTTAATACTCTAATTCCCTATAAACTAAAGAAGCCACGCCCAAAAGGTTTTCAGAGAGCCAAGGCACTTTCAGACAGTAGCAAGGGCTCATGGGAGCTCAATCTGGGCAGGGGGAGGGGGAGGTATTACTAGCCAGAGATTTCAGAGGCAGAGGGGAGGAGGGAGGAGGAGGGTGGATTATTTTTTTTGCTCAAGATGCAGATAAGTCTTCCTCTGTGTAATGTTTACAAACAACATGGCTGCTGTCATTGTATCACAGGAATAATCAATCATATTCTATTAAAGCTGTTTGCAGCCAGATTTTCTGTGTAAACTATCTAAACTTTAGATAAGATATATAGACAAGTTACTTTTTATAGTTAGTTTTTCATCTCGGATCCCCTTTAAAAGCCACAAAAGTCAAAGAGAGAGGAGTCAATCAAGTGGTACAGAAATCTAACGCTGATTTGCACCTACAGGTGCTATGTTAACACCTCAGACGAAGCACCTTGTGAGTGTGTGTCGACCTCTGTACCTCTTGATTGACTCCTCTTTCTCCTGTGGTTTTGTGCATTGGCTTAAACATTTTTTTTAATAAACAAGTGGCTTTTAGGGTGTATATGCACTGCCACTGGGACTTCCTGATAGAAAACTTTAATAGGGTTAGAGAACTCAAATTTCTACAGCAGTTTTACAAAAATGTCCAAGGGGACCCTGTTGAATGCCTTCTCTACATTCAAGAATAAGTATAGAGAAGGTTCCATGAGTCCAGTAAGCTGAACATTCTTCCAGAAAATCCATCCAACCAAACTTTTTTCCAAATGACTTTGTGTCACAGTTCAATAGGCATATAGGCCGTAAGTTGGCTGGTTTACTCATACTCATTCTCTGCCTTATGGATAACTGATCATTGATCTTAAAGAGGAGCTGTTAGGTATAGGGTCTCAGAGAAAATAAACACATATATCAGTAGCTAAAGATTGGCTGTACTTACATTACATATGCATTTCACTGTCCACGTTTGGATTTCACAGAATTTGTATATAGTATATGCAGAGAATGATGCTCCTGACAGCTCATGGCAGGTTCCATGTTTGTGAAGCCAAATGTGTCGTCATGTCCTGCCTGCTTCTGATCACAGAACAGCTCATACTGAATAACACTAGTTTGCAGTGAATATTAATGAGCCATGTGGCTAGGAACAATAGCGGACTCCTGCAGTGTACGCTGCCCCGAGATTTATCTGTGCTGTGGCTGGACTGAGTTTTAGAAGCTGCTGAAACTTGATCCCGTCTTCTCCTTAGCAGCCGAGGGGAGGGCCCCAGAATGCTTTGCAGTATGTTATGCGGCTTGCGTCCTGCTTAGGTCTAAGCATTGCTGATAAGCATACATCAAAGGTAAGAGAGATCTTTATCTTCAGTAATGTCTTTTTGGCTTCCTTCTAAACTGTTTAACACAGGAGACTAGAGGTTTAAATTAGCTTCTGCAGCCTGACAGTTACTCTTTAAGGAATCTGCTTTTATATTGGCCTCTGATGTATTCATACATGTTAATTAAATATCTAAGGGGTCTTTTCTACAGACTAAATAAGCCCAGTTTATCTAATCTTTACTGGTAAGTGAGACCCCCTATCTCTGTGATCAATTTTGTGACATGTCTCTGCATCCACTTCATAACTCCAATGTCCTCCTGTAATACGGTGCCCAAAACCATGTTCCTTATTCCAGATAGTGTCTTTCAAGAGAAGGAATGCTTCTGATAGTTGTTGCACAGGCTGATAAGATCTGTGTGATGTCAACTGTGATTGTTAATTATCAAGACTCTACCTTAGCTGAGCAGTCTTCACACTTTCATTTCTGCCCAAAGTCTTGTCTGCTATACTTGGAAGCATTTGCCTGCCCTTGCCTTACCCTTAGATGTCAATCTTACATGCCTGTTCATCACTGACAGAGCAGCTGCATCCTGGTTTCCAAGTTCCAGTCTAAATATCACATCTGTATCATTATCACCCTCTGTAATGGCTCCAGCTGAACTTACTGTTCAATGGACACCATGTTTCTATGCATTTACATAACTTGCGACGTCTAAGAAGCTTATCTTCAGCCAGTTTCATAATTTTGGATGTGTGAACATAGAATACTTTGGCACAGTCTCCATTCTGGTTTAGTATTATTAATCAAATCCCCAGCCACCACCTCCTCACATTACAGTCAGGTCATACATGCCACACAGGATCATTTTCCTCCCCGTATCCTGGGAAATGGATTACACTAATACATGCTCAGGAATGTTGTATGTGGTCTAAAGGATTATGTAGTAGTATGGTAACAAAATATACAATGAAGGACACAGTGGCTTCATGTTGATGCAAGGCAGCAAGTCATGGATGTTTCATATTTTTATATTATTGTTTGTATTCAAAGCACAAGTAACAATGGGGTTGATAGATTACATTTTGTTGGTGCCTTTAGCAATTGTTTTATTGTATTTGTTTAGGTTTTTACTGACTTCCCTATTTTTAGGTTTTTACTGATTTCCCTTCACCTCAGGATTCCCTTGCATTAACCACACATAAGAAAATGGCTGTGTTAACTCTGCTCATTATTGAATATTTGCCAAGTTTTACATAAATTATCTCATTTGAAATTTTAAAACTATTTATGAAAGCTTTTCAGTTGCGAATAGAATGTTTCTTTAATGGAGTTTGACAAACGTAAAGCAAGTCTGAAGCGAAAATAAAAACAAAAAAACAGATACTCACCTAAGGAGAGGGAGGGCTCTGGGCCCTATAGAGCCTTCCCATTCTCCTCATGGTCCCCATATTCCAGCGCTGATTCCCCTGTTTTCCTGTCCCCAGTCCTAGCATCATGTGGACAGGAAAACAACTGAGGGGTAAGTGAGTAGCAAACTACAAAAAAGTACCTCACTTGCTGCAACCCAATTTCAGACACCACCAGGGAGTCAACCAGCCGACACCCGTATCCACCAAGGGTAAGTGAGTAGCCCCTTGTTATATCCTGCTGCCTCATGAATATTCAAATCTTTCATTCTTAGCTGCCTTTCCAGTTCATGTGGGAGGAGACAAGTCGCAGGGGTGCTGTCCTAAAGACAATCCTGGAAAACCAGCTTTCCGTAGCAGAACGCGCTATTTGGAAATTGGAATCCCACAGAATCCCACAATTCCAAGTTCAATATTCTGAGTACCAAGATTTTGAATTTTTAGGCCAATCAGAGAATTTAGAGGTGTATCGCAGTTGGCGGTACACCTCTACATGTAATTACATGTAATATAGCATAGTGGATTACCCAGAATTTGGAAATCAATATAACAAACTGAGTTTTTATTCTTATCTTTTTCACTGTTCCAAACATAATAAACTTTATTAATAACAATAACAATTTTGCGGAGTACGCAAATCCAGAAGTTCCACAGAATTTGAAATGTTACATATGGCAATTCCAACCATCCCTAATCTTAACCTCTGGGCATAAGTGTAATAAATAATAAACATATGCAAAGTTCTAGTTTGGCCCTCAAAAATTCATGTTCTTGTGGGACAAGAATTTGCAAATTATTGTTTTTTTCATCTTTACTTTTCTTTGATTATAGAAGTCTTTGGAGTTCTTTTTGTGCTACCCCATTTTGAATCACTAGCTTCCTTGAAGCCTCCAGTTCTCTGGATTGAAGCATTGAATTCGAGTCTTCTGAAATTAATTGCAGAAGAGGGAGCATATACCAGAAGAGCTGCTGCTGTTGCTCACGAGGATGGAGGATCCTGGCAGCTCTGTGTGAGTGGGGAGAAGGATGCTGAAGTTGGGGTACTCTGCAGGGCCAGGAAACATGTTGGAGAGGAGACAGACATGTGCTGGCAGCTGTGCTGTCTTTTTACTTGTGCTGTATGTATCTGTGGTTGTGGCTTCATGAGTGTGTATACCTACGAATGTGCGCCAATGCATGTATATGTGTATATGGATGTGTATGTATGCATGAATGTATTTAGGTATATAAGGCTACATATGTGTGCATGTGTTTGATATACTGTAATCAAAAATTTATATATCCATGTCAGTATATGTGTGTGCTTTGGTGTTGGTAAACCTTCTTGCAGCATTGCTTGATGGGCATGATCTGAGGCTTAGGTCCTAGTTATAATGAATATACAGTACATTAACAATGTGACTGTCTAGAATATATTCTTAAAAAAAAAACAAAAAAAACAAAAAAAAAAAACAATGTGACTATCTTGTAGTCAGTCACCAGTGCTCAGATTTACTATAGCGGAGCGCATATACAGTAAAACACCTGTAGCTAGACAGTGGCATATACAGTAGATGTTGTTTTCATGCAAACTAGGTTGCATGTTGTCCATTATGTACTTTCTCTCTATATCTGTATTACATTTGTCCTGGGGTATTTAGTATAGGAAGATACGCGATCTTGCTTCTGCTAAAAATAGTAACAAAAGAAACTGGAAAAATGTTTTGGACACACCTTAGACTATAACACAGACAGTGGCATATACAATAGATGCTATTTAATGATGTGGTTTTCATGCAACCTAGGTTGATGATTTTTTTCATTCTGACCATTATTTGACCCTCCCCCCACAATCCCTTGTGGCCCTGCCTTTACCTTTAATGACTAACTGTACAAGCTTTTTCTGCAAGCTTTTAAAAATTTAAGTTTCTTCTTCAGGCATGTTTCACAACTGGTTCAGAACCATACCACAGATGTTGGGAATTTTCTGCCCACCTCTAAATATCACTTTATGGTTCTGAACCAGTTCTGAAACATGCCTGAAGAAGAAACTTAAATTTTCAAAAGCTTGCAGAAAAAGCTTGTACAGTTAGTCATTAAAGGTATCACCTAAACAACTTTTGTAGGTATGCCTTAGTATGGCGAATCACTCTTGTTTACAGCCAACTGGTTAATGTACTGCAGAGATACTGTATTATCTTGATCAGCACCTGCAGGGAACAGAATCCAGTAGTAACATACAGATGAGGAAATGTGAAATCCGTTTTAATCCCCTGCATACGTTTCCTCTCAGTTACAGCCAGTTTTGTACATTTTAAAAGTCATATGCAGTTTATAGCTCTTGCAGCATGCAATGTGACTCAAGGGACTTGAGAAATGTTGAAGTTCACAAAGAGAGTCTTTGCATTATTGAATCTGTCATCTACAATCAGCTATCAGCTGCACTAGTCTGTCCTCTAAGTAAAACATTTAATGGAGTGGAAATGCCTCTAAATCCATGACATCCGATGGGCACCAGACTTTATGTTATTTTTTTCATTTGTAGAGGTAATGGAGATAAAAAACAGCACACTCTAGAAACAGTTAACTATTTTTAGTAAAAACAGGAAGTGAATGATGTAATGCCATAAAAATGGTAAAATATCATATAGATGGTTTATATGCGGATGCCACATCCCTCAGAAAAGTTACATAATTCAATGTGAAGACTGTAAAGTTCATAGCTGCATTTACTTCATAGCAAAATACCGAAGCATCCCACCCTGGACACCAAACCCCCTGCTAAGACCACTAAGCACAGAGATATTTATGTGTGGTGTGGGAAATTTCCTGCCCACCTCTAAATATCACATTTAGTACAGGCTGGGGTGCGCCACAGCTTTTCTTGCCTAGAGTTACAAAATGGCTAGAGGTGCCCCTGCCTCGCTGATAAAAACAGACAGCAGTGAAGCACTGGGAGCATTTTCTCTACGTTAGCTTCTGTGATAAATGTTTACACACATAAAAACAATCATGGTGTGCAGAAAACGCATACAGAAAACTGACAAACGGGTGTGCTCCCAGCCTCAGCATATTCCACTCATTCTGTCCACCTCTGATGAAGTAAAACTGACTCTGCAGACTTCCCCAGCATCGCTACAATACACAGCACTTGTGGAGGGTAGAGAGGCTGGGGTCCAGGCACTGTGCACATGACCCTGCTGCACACTGAATTATCTGTGAATTAACTGTCTACAAAACTTTGTATGATTCCTTATCAGTGGCTGAGCAGATGCATGCATTAGAAAAATTGTGCAAAGAGCAGAAAGTTTTATCGCTCTGTGCACTTAGCGGTCAGTCTCTGAAGCGGCAGCCCCATACACACGTTTAACAGCGGTCTTTTATGCAGCACAATTATCAAACTGCTGTTGAGCGTGTGTATGGGGCTTTAGGATAGGGGGAAAAAAGTCTCTCCCCGTGGGGCCCCCTGCGGCTTCTGGTCCCCGCTGAGGCTGCATCTCTTGCGGAGTCTATTGTTACATCCCTATTCACACACTACCTGCAGCCCCTCCCTGTGCTTTGCCCCTTGATTTCAATTGTTTGTCAATGACATTGTGGGAATGCCCAGAAAAGGGGAAGTATGTAGCTTAGGGACAGCCTCTGGCCTTTTCTGAAGTAACCAAAAAGTATAAAACAGGTGTGGATGGACTTCGGCATTCTTAAGCAAAAGAAACCCAAAAGTTGAGTAATGAACACTTATACGACTGCAGATGCTGGCGTTCGAACTATGCACTGACAACAAGCCAATTCAGTTAATCTCATCTGTAGCCCAGAAGAAGGAGCATCTATTATTTCTGAAAATAATTTCATATTTAAATTCATCAGACATCTTTCCCTTTGCATTTGTGAATACAACCATGAATTGTTCTAAAATACAATGTTTTTCTTACCCCATGCTGTGATTACCACTGCAGTCTGTTTTCAATGCAGTGCAGCATGAGGGCCTAAAGATAACGGTCAACTAATACTGGCTTCCTTCCTAGTTCTTTGAGTGCACATAATTCTCTATTTCTCTGAATCTTTATTTTTTTCTTTTGTAATAATTATATTTTTTATTGGTAGTCATACATATATTACAGCTTGACAGGTTTTGTTAGCCCCAATAAAGGGAAAAAATACTTATCTAGTACAGTACTTAATAGTATCTTACAATTATAAGCTACTAGTGTGACTTTTAGACTTATGGTAGTTGAACAACAGACCCTGACTCTGTTAGTTATATGCATACAGTATACAGGCAGAAGTATCAGGAAGATGAGAGCAGTGCGCAGTGCACCACTGAGAGGCAATGACAGAGGTAAGTCAACGCTCTATGCCACCACCCACGCCCACCAACACGCAAGTTCAGTAATCGCAGGCTCATCCGTAAAGAGACTCTGAAGCGAGAATTAATCTCACTTCAGAGCTCATAGTTAGCAGGGGCACGTGTGCCCCTGCTAAACCGCCGCAATAGCGCCGCTAAACGGGGGTCCCTTGACCCCCAAACCCCCCACTGCGACACTTGGTCGCAGACTTGGTCGCTCCTGGAGGCAGGGCTAACGGCTGCAGCCCTGCCTCCAGTCGCGTCTATCAGCGGCGGATCTCCGCCTCTCCCCCACCCCTCTCAGTGAAGGAAGACTGAGAGGGGCGGGGGAGAGGCGGAGATACGCACTGACAGACGCGTGTGGGGCAGGGCTGCGGCGGTTAGCCCTGCCCCAACCAGGAAGCGCTCCCCCGCATTATGGAGGGGATTTGGGGGATCAGGGACCCCCGTTAAGCCGCGGGATAGCGGCGGTTTAGCAGCGGCACACGTGCCCCTGCTATCTATGAGGTCTGAAGCGAGATTTATTCTCGCTTCAGACTCTGTTTAAGGGGCCCATACACTTACACGATTTCCCGCATATACAGCAGATTCAATAACTGTGATCGAATCTGCTGTGCGCAAACGCTGACCGAACAATCGATTTCCGTCCAAAATCGATCGTTCCCATCATTCTGTCCGCGCGGAAGATTTTTCTCGATCACCAGCGGGTCGGGAGTGCATCGATAGTGGCGTTCGAATGTCCGATGACCGACGCTGGCAGCAATACATTACCTGTTCTGCTGGCGCATGTCCCCGCTGTCCCTTCTCCGCGCTGGGCTCCGGCTGGCTTCACTTACTTCCTGTCGGGGAAAGTTTAAACAGTAGAGTGCACTCTACTGTTTAAACTTCCCCGACAGGAAGTAAAGTGAAGCTGGAGCCCACATTAGAGAAGAGACAGCGGAGACCGGGGGACTCGCAGGCAGCCAATAGATCCCTCTTTGATCAGATTCGATCACAGAGGGATCTATCTGCTGGTCGATCTGGTGGCAATCGACCAGTGTATGGCAGCCTTTACTCAGGAGTGATAATGTAAAGGTCAAATGACCATTAAAAGCCAAACTACATTTTCCAGCAGAACAGTAAAAACATGTGACCAAAGCTGTCAGCAAACTGCAGTAACAGAGGCAGTTAGAAGGGTGGAGCATAAAAAAATAACGATCATGGGCGAATGTGAACTTGTTATGGGGCAAACCTGCAAATCCTGACTTGAACTATTTTACCAGCCAAAAAACACCACATCTGTGCTTGCACCTCCCCCCCCCCCCCCCCCCCCCCTCTCCTGGCTTGGTCTGATCAGTCACCAACAAGGGAGCATAGAAAGCTGGATAGGTGAACTTGATGGGTCGCCCATCCAACCAACCCATCCGGCTCTTTATGGTTTGGGGGCTGTGATGTCATTGTGGTGCTGGAAAGGTTGATGGACAGAAAGGTCGGCCAAGTTTTTACTTTTTATGGTAAACAGGAAAGAAGTGATAAATGTCCCTTTCACCTATTTATTTAAGGGAGGGCTTATATTTTGTATACCGATAGAATGTAATAATGGTGCCCTATTAAAAAGGGCACCTCATTCACATCAATGCAAATCTTTTCTCTATTGCCACCAAGTGTATAAAAAGGGCACCACATAAATATAAAACAACTATATTGTTGGTAAAAGGGCACCACATAAATTTAAAACCACTACAGTAAATCACTTGTTATGTTTAACTTTCATTTCCATACAAACTTTATCAATTACAATAATTCATTATTTAACCATTCCTGTTTCCTGTCCTATATATGCTTCCTGGAAGCGAGCACTTCGCTTCCAGGGCTAAAAAAAAAAAAAAAAAACAATCTCTTTGTGGCCATCTTGTGGTCAAATAGTAAAACTACATCTACATAATTTTTTTTATAAAATAAACCCACATTATTACATTTAAAATTAACTGTTCACATCCCACACCAAAAGTTACCCAAAAAATTAATGTTAATGAAAAAAAAATTACAATTAAAAAAACAAAAACAAATAGTTACCTAAGGGTCTGAACTTTTTTAATATGCATGTGAAGATAGTATATTGCGAACATTTTTTAAATTATAAGCTTGTAATTAGTGATGGACTCAAAACTGAAAAAAATGCACCTTTATTTCCAAATAAAATATTGGCACCATACATTGTGATAGGGACATAATTTAAATGGTGTAATAACCTGGACGAATGGGCAAATGAAATACATAGGTTTTAATTATGGTAGTATGTATTATTTTAAAGCCATAATGGCCGAAAACTGAGAAACAATGATTTTTTTTTCCATTTTCTTCTTAATATTCCTTGGTAAATGTATTTAGAAAAAAATAATTCTTAGCAAAATGTACCACCCAAAGAAAGCTTAATTGGTGGTGAAAAAACAAGATATAGATCAATTCATGTGATAATTAGTGATAAAGTTAATCGGCGAATAATTGGGAGGTGCAGCAATTTACACAATGGAAAGTGACACTGATAAAGGAAATGCCAAGAAAACACAAGTCTGAAAGTCCCGGCCACAACAATTAACAAGTAAAGGGGCAGGGGGAAAAATACTGGGCTGCTGGAAGGGGGGTGAATAATTGCTGCACTTGAGGGCCTGGAGGAGTTACTGGCTGCACTTAAGGGACCTGGCAGTAATACTGTATGCAGTGCAGTCATTAACCCATTTTGGTCGGCAAGTGTAGCCATTAACTTTTCTGGGTAGACTTATATTTGATTCAATAAGAAATTCCAGCTTAAGAGGGTCAAATATTGGAGTCAACTTATACACAAGGTCGACTTATATTTGAGTATATATGGTAATTGTTTCTAAAACGGTTTACTTTTTTTTTACTTTTTTGCACCACAACGAGCCTTTTCTGCGATTTTCACCTATGTTACAAATCACGTTTTTCCAACAAACTTTCATGTGTGTGTGAATGTATATATATATATATATATATATATATATATAATATATGTATATATATAATATATATATATATATATATATATATATATATATATATATATATATATATATATATATACATACAGTGGTGTGAAAAACTATTTGCCCCCTTCCTGATTTCTTATTCTTTTGCATGTTTGTCACACTTAAATGTTTCTGCTCATCAAAAACCATTAACTATTAGTCAAAGATAACATAATTGAACACAAAATGCAGTTTTAAATGATGTTTTTTATTATTTAGTGAGAAAAAACCTCAAAACCTACATGGCCCTGTGTGAAAAAGAAATTGCCCCCTGAACCTAATAACTGGTTGGGCCATCCTTAGCAGCAATAACTGCAATCAAGCGCTTGCGATAACTTGCAACGAGTCTTTTACAGCGCTCTGGAGGAATTTTGGCCCACTCATCTTTGCAGAATTGTTGTAATTCAGCTTTATTTGAGGGTTTTCTAGCATGAACCGCCTTTTTAAGGTCATGCCACAACATCTCAATAGGATTCTGGTCAGGACTTTGACTAGGCCACTCCAAAGTCTTCATTTTGTCTTTCTTCAGCCATTCAGAGGGGGATTTGCTGGTGTGTTTGGGGTCATTGTCCTGCTGCAGCACCCAAGATCGCTTCAGCTTGAGTTGAAGAACAGATGGCCGGACATACTCCTTCAGGATTTTTTGGTAGACAGTAGAATTCATGGTTCCATCTATCACAGCAAGCCTTCCAGGTCCTGAAGCAGCAAAACAACCCCAGACCATCACACTACCACCACCATATTTTACTGTTGGTATGATGTTCTTTTGCTGAAATGCTGTGTTACTTCTACGCCAGATGTAACGGGACACGCACCTTCCAAAAAGTTCAACTTTTGTCTCGTCGGTCCATAAGGTATTTTCCCAAAAGTCTTGGCAATCATTGAGATGTTTTTTAGCAAAATTGAGAAGAGCCTTAATGTTCTTTTTGCTTAAAAGTGGTTTGCGCCTTGGATGTCTGCCATGCAGGCCGTTTTTGCCCAGTCTCTTTCTTATGGTGGAGTCGTGAACACTGACCTTAATTGAGGCAAGTGAGGCCTGCAGTTCTTTAGATGTTGTCCTGGGGTCTTTTGTGGCCTCTCGGATGAGTTTTCTCTGCGCTCTTGAGGGTAATATTGGTCAGCCGGCCACTCCTGGGAAGGTTCATCACTGTTCCATGTTTTTGCCATTTGTGGATAATGGCTCTCACTGTGGTTCGCTGGAGTCCCAAAGCTTTAGAAATGGCTTTATAACCTTTTCCAGACTGATAGATCTCAATTACAGTACTTTTGTTCTCATTTGTTCCTGAATTTCTTTGGATCTTGGCATGATGTCTAGCTTTTGAGGTGCTTTTGGTCTACTTCTTTGTGTCAGATAGCTCCTATTTAAGTGATTTCTTGATTGAAACAGGTGTGGCAGTAATCAGGCCTGGGGGTGACTACAGAAATTGAACTCGGGTGTGATAAACCACAGTTAAGTTATTTTTTAACAAGGGGGGCAATCACTTTTTCACACAGGGCCATGTAGATTTGGAGGTTTTTTTTCTCACTAAATAATAAAAACCATCATTTAAAACTGCATTTTGTGTTCACTTATGTTATATTTGACTAATAGTTAACGGTTTTTGATGAGCAGAAACATTTAAGTGTGACAAACATGCAAAAGAATAAGAAATCAGGAAGGGGCAAATAGTTTTTCACACCACTGTATATATATTTATATATATAAATCATTTTTTTTTTTTGCACAGGCTGCGCGTTTCACTGGTCTAGGCCCGCTTCCTCAGGCCAATAAGAGTGCCAGAGTATATAGAGCCAGTATGCATGGAGTGCTCCATGCATACTGGCTCTACATACTCTGGCACTCTTATTGGCCTAAAGAAAAGGGCTTAGACCTGTGAAACGCGTGGCCTGTGCAAAAATAAAATTCTCTTTTTTCCTATGAAAATGTTCTTATTGAGGTAAGCCGCCTCATATATTGTTTTTACTGTTGTTTTTAACTTAGTTTTATAAACCCCTGGGCGCTTCTTTACCCTCACTGTACTTAACAGTAACTTCAATAACTATTTATCTCTGGCACCTTTTAACTCAAGCTTTTATTGTATGCACACCTGCATAAAATCCCACATATTATCCCCACTACATTCTTACAAAGAGGTGGGGTTCTCAGTAGTGGAACAAGGTTGGTTTCAAGGTGAGGGAAAGTTTCAACCCTTCTTGCAAGGTACCCTCAATGTTAAGTGACAGATGGGTTGGTATTGCTCAAGGTATAGGGCCCAATGCTCACAGGCTCTGCAAGTCCCAATTATCAGACACACACTGTGCATGCACACACCCCTACAGTGTTTAAATAAATAAGATCATCGGACATTGCATATCGGTGATGCAAGCAATGTGTCAGTTAGGCAATGTGATGCCTGGTGATGGGTAGGGAAATATGTACGTGTGTAGTCTCCATATAAATTTCAATAAAGCCACCTGAAGCAGTCAAGCATAGCTCCTCCTAATGTGCAGATGACAGTGAATGTTTGTTTTTTTCTGCATACTATAGCTGGTGGGCAGGGTGTACTGCATTCTTGATGGTGACAGTGGCCTGAAAAATTAAAGGGATCATAAAGTCTGATCCCTCGGTTTTGTACATCACCCCCTGTGTTTCCTTGATCTATGGTTCACTTTAAAGTGTGTGTATGTACAGTAGGCAGCCTGCACGCACTATGTTAGCCATGAATTTAGCATTATAGATGTCAAGTGAGATAATGAAATAGATTTCAATTTGCTGAGCATATTTGACCTTTCATCGAACAAGCAGCTATCATGCCAAGTTAGAAAATTGTCTGAAACATTTCATAAGGCAGCTTACCTTCATAGCATGGCAATAGCTCCTTCCCACTTCCCTGCAGATTTGGTGGAAGGATGACACAGAACCCATAAGGCAGGATAAGCTCACTTTCATAGTAAATATTCTTCCAGCGATGAGCACAGGCCTAAATAAATAAAGATATGGTTACTGTAGATGAGGGGGATAATCCCTTATAAAAACAAATACAGTTTCATCCCGCTAACAGTAATAACTCCCACATCTGAAAGAATGTCGATAAATATTAACCAAGACCATCTGTCCTGCCGGGTTTAGCTTTAGCCATAACAGCACAATGCAAGTGTGTTCGTTAACATGACTTACGGACATCTGTGATTCTATCACTGATACAACGTGAAATATGTTTCCAAAATGTTAGGAAAATTAGTTTGCAATTAAAAACGTGAGAGTGCCCCTTCTGATGTAGTGTGTTGCTGATAATGAGGTAACGACAGGCAACCATTAGGAGCTCTTGATGGAAAAGCATAACTATCGCCTTCTTGGAACTGTAGCAAACCACAGATCAGGTGGAATTCTAGCTGCTCACTTGTTGGGTAGACTGGAAGTGATTAAATTAGGAGGCACCAATAAAATTTAAACAAAAACAAAAGCACCAAAATAATCTGTTAATCCTGTGTAAACTTAAAGTGCACATAATATCCTAAATAAAATTACTACTTTAATAAAAAAAAAACTTAACAAGCCATAAATAAATGAATACATTTTGATCACATGACCTGATGATAAGCTCTATAGGTGTTTTCATAGCTGAGAGAAAAAAAAGTGACTCTAGCTTACAGACTATAAAACACATTCATAGCTGGCTACCCACTAAAATGAAAACTTATTTTATTAATATTAAATTACAAAAGTAAATTGTGTAGGACTGATAAACAGTATGTCAAAACTTTTTTTAAACAATGATGGAATTTAGTTTAAAATAGACAATGCCATGGTTGTGCTATTTTGTGATGTATATATACACATGGACAAACCCACTAGAGCCTTCTGTCCAGCCCATTTCAGTGGTATAGTAAACAGTGGCGGCTCCAGCTTCAGATTTTTGGGGGGCTCAAAAGGGGCTCAATGGCTGGCAGGTGGGGCTTATGCCAAAAAATGGGCGTGGCCACACAACAGAATGTGGGTGGGGTCATGGGTGGGGCCAAATATACATGACCTTAGCAGTGGGGGAAGTTTGAGCTCTGCCATAGTGTTTACCCCCAAAATACATGTAATCTGACAGCATTTCATCAAAAATACACGTAATTTGGCAGAGGTTCCTCTAAAACACAGGTAATATGGCAAACCGCTTAAACCGTACATACTGGAGATAGCAAAGATCGGCGTACACTGCAGCTGGTTTACTATCAGTACAGGCACAGAGTCACAGCTTATACTGTACATATTGGAGGTAGCAGATATCAGCACACACTGCAGCTGGTTTACTATCAGTACAGGCACAGAGTCACAGCTTATACTGAACATACTTCTTCCCAAGCCACTAAAATGGCCCCTCCTTCTCCCCCGTGCCAGTAAATGCCACCCTCCATACAGGTACCCCCCCCCCCCTTCTCCCCCATGCCACTAAAATGACCCCCTCCTTTTACCCATTCCACTGTAGTGATTTTTTTTCTCCCCCATGAAACTAATGCCCCTCTCCTCCCTCATGCCCCCCTCCTTCCCCCATGCTACTAATGTCCCCCTCCTTCTCCCCCATGCCACTAATTTCCCGCCTCCTTCTCCCCCATGCTACTAATGTCCCCCCTCCTTCTCCCCATACCACTAATGCACCTCTCCTTCTCCCCATGCCCCTAATGTCCCCCTCCTTCTCCCCATGTCACTTATGTCCCCCTTCTCCCCATGCCCCTAATGTCCCCCTCCTTCTGCCCCATACCACTAATGTCCCCCCTCCTTCTCTCCCATGCTACTAATGTCCCCCCTCCTTATCCCCCATGCTACTAATGGCCCCCCTCCTTCTCCCATGCTACTAATGTCCCCCCTCATTCTCCCCCATGCTACTAATGCCCCCCTTCCTTCTCCCCCATGTTACTAATGTCCCCCCTCCTTATCCCCCATGCTACTAATGGCCCCCGTCCTTATCCCCCATGCTACTAATGGCCCCCTCCTTCTCCCCATGCTACTAATGCGTACGTTAAAAAAGGGCGCCGGGAAAAAAGGGCGCAGGGTTTTAAACGATAATCATGAATAACGTTTAAAAAAAATTTGTGCTATATTTCGTTTAAAAATAATGTTTTATAAAGTTATAAATCATTAAATAATGTGTATGAAATCGGCAATTTTAAAAACGTTAATCTTCCCTGTTTAAAAAGTGAAATTTATAATAACGTTTTATAAAACATTAATAAGAATTTTACTAAAGCTATACCTAACCCTACTCTCACACAGAACTCTCCCTGTACTTATCCCTAACCCCTAGACCCCCCTGTTGGTGCCTAAACCTAAGACTCCCCTGTTGGTGCCTAAACCTAAGACCCCCCCTGGTGGTGCCTAAACCTAAGACCCCCCTGTTGGTGCCTAAACCTAAGACCCCCCCTGGTGGTGCCTAAACCTAAGACTCCCCTGGTGGTGCCTAAACCTAAGACCCCCCTGGTGGTGCCTAAACCTAAGACCCTCCTTGTGGTGCCTAAACCTAAGACCCCCCTGTGATAAGCATTAATAACGTTTTTAAAAAAAATATGGTGCGGTTTTTCGTTTAAAAATGTTTTTTAAAAAAATTGTACAATTTTTCGTTTAAAAGTAATGTTTTAAAAAAATATTGTACTGTTTTTCGTTTAAAAATAATGTTTAAAAAATTATAAATCATTAAATAATGGGTAATCATGAGAAGCAGTTATAAAACATTAAAAGTCTCCGGGCGCCGCTTTTAAAACGTTATTTTTCTCCGGCGCCCTTTTTTCCTGTTGGGCGCCCATTAAACGATATTTATTATGGGAGTGAATGGCGGCGCCCTTTTTGTCCACCTGCCTCATGCGCCCAAATTTCCTGCTTCCGCTACTAATGTCCCCCTTCCTTATCCCCCATGCTACTAATGGCCCCCTCCTTCTCCCCATGCTACTAATGTCCCCCCTCCTTATCCCCCATGCTACTAATGTCCCCCCTCCTTATCCCCCATGCTACTAATGACCCCCCTCCTTCTCCTCCATGCTACTAATGTCCCCCCTCCTTCTCCCCATGCTACTAATGCCCCCCTCCTTTCCCCTACATGCCACTAATGCTATCAGACTTGTCCACCGTAAAACCCCCTTTTCCCCGTGCTGTGGCTGCTAAAACGTACATTACAGCCCCCGTCCTTCTCCCCCGTGCCGCTGCTAACCACTATCACACCTCAGATCAGCGGCGAGCAGGAGATAAGAGACAGCCAGACCAGTGCATAGCAGCCACGTGGTAGATTCAAATGCAGGAAGTGACATCATCGGTCACATCCAGCATTTAAAGTCTACCACACGGTTGCTATGCGCCGGTCTGGCTGTCTCTTATCTCCTCGCCGCCGATCTGAGGTGTGTTGTTTTAGCGGCATGGGGAGAACGAGGGGTAGCTGTAAATATGTACATTTAGCAGCCACAGCACGGGAGAAAGTGGGTTTTTAAGGGAAAAAAGGCCTTTCAGCTACGGGCCCTCTGTGGCGACTAGGGGGGGCTTTCGGGGAAGCTTACAATTTGTCAGCTGGGGCTTGAGCCCCAGCAAGCCCCAGTGTAGTGCCGCCACTGATAGGAAATAGATCTATGCCAGCTCTGTTGGACCAAATTGGAGATCACTATACTCTAGTGTTTCAACACCACAATGCCAACCCCACCACAGACATGTAGGAATGGGCTACACTGGTAAACACTGCAATATCTGCATTAAAAAAGCACCTTCACTTTTAATTTGATTTTAGTTGATTAGTATGCAAAAGGTGGGGGTTGTGTCTGAAATAAAAATGGTGTGCCTTGAATTAAAGGAGTAATGTAGGGGGAAAAAAAGTTGAACTTACCCGGGGCTTCTAATGGTCCCCCGCAGACGTCCTGTGCCTGCGCAGCCACTCACTGATGCTCCTGTTCCGCCTCTGGTTCACTTCTGGAATTTCAGACTTTAAAGTCGGAAAACCACTGCGCCTGCGCGGCCGCATTCCCGCTTCCCTCTGACATCACCAGGAGTGTATTGTGCAGGCCTAGTACTTTGAAGTTGGAAATTCCAGACGTGAACCAGAGGCAGGGACTGGAGCATCGCTGAGTGGCTGCGCGGGCACAGGAGGTCTGCGGGGGACCATTAGAAGCTCTGGGTAATTTTAACTTTTTTTTCCCCCTACCCCCCTACAGTAGTCCTTTAAGCTTTAAAGCAAACCTGGACAAAAAAATAAAATTGATGAGCAGGGTTGGTATCTGCATGGGAAGCGTACACTGGAGGCATAATTTCCATACCATAATACCAAGCATAATATATGACCTGATGTCAGCTGGCCAATAGAGATGAAGTTCGCCACAATGACCGCATTCCTGTTGGGACACGCTGGTCAGCGAATGGTTTGGCTCGCTGACTTCAGGTCAGAGGTCATACTGGGCATCATGGGAGGAAAGATTGTCACTGTTAAATTCATGCAGCAGCAGATTTCTTCCCCAATAATGAAATAAACAATTGTATCTATAGCAGGTGGGAGGGACGATGGTGTGGTGCATGATACCGAAGCTTCGGACAGGATTGGTAGGGAAGCAAACAATGTTACAATGTTATTAGTCTGCCGAGATAATTCATCACTTCAAATCTGTTGGCGACGCATCAGGGCCGCCATACACATGCAAGATTTTCTGCAGAGATGGTCCTGACCAGCCACCTCAGCTGATAATCTTATAGCATGTGTATGTACCTTATAGAATAAGTAAAGTGTGATGCAATATGGTAATACGGTATATACTTATTAATAGGCATTAAAGCATGCAATAATATTGTGCCTAGTGCATATGTGTATCTTGCATTACAGGTGCAAACACAACTTACTGAGACATGAGTTAAGTTACTGTTCATGTACTACTTATATGCATCACTTATATAGGACATTACTGCATGTTAGTATTTTTTATTAGCTAAGCATGGCAATGTTTTACACACCTAAGTAGCGTGCATAACTTATTTACCGCTTTTGCGTTACTCTTTACCTAAGTTTAGTGAATTTACCCCCTTGTCCCATGTAAGTTCAGGTACCCTTTAAGGAAAATATTTTCAAAACTTAAAGTGACCCTGAGCACAACTAAAAAAATGCCATACTGAACTTACCTGGGGCTTCCTCCAGTCCCCCGTAGCGCATAAGCACAGGTGCAGCAGCTACCAACCCTGCTCATCAATTTTATTTTTTGTCCAGGTTTGCTTTAAAGCTTAAAGGACTACTGTAGGGGGGTAGGGGGGAAAAAAAAGTTAAAATTACCCAGGGCTTCTAATGGTCCCCCGCAGACCTCCTGTGCTCGCGCAGCCACTCAGCGATGCTCCAGTCCCTGCCTCTGGTTCACTTATGCATGCACAGTTTCACGGGACTCCCAGCCGGGTCATTCAGCTAACAGAGCCAGCAGTGGGTTAATGGAAGAAGTCCAGAGGACGCAGAGGGACCTCACTGTCTTCAGAGGGCTGGAGGAAGCCCCAGGTAAGTTCAGTATGGCATTTTTTAGTTTTGTTCAGGGTCACTTTAACATGAACCTGGAAAGGCATATATTTTTATTCTTCTTGAGTTATATGGCTTAGTCTACAAGTCTCACCATCCATGAAGTTTGTAAATGTAATGCATGCCTCCAGTATTCACTTACTGATTTGGATTAAGATGAGATTTTTGTTTTACAGCAAAATGAAAAAAAAATGATATGCTGTAAAATGTATATCCGACAATTTTCTTCTGTAATGTTTAGACAAGTTAGACTTAATGTAAAAGCACCGATGTTGCCAAAACACATATCCTATGCAGCTTTGTATACATTTCATGTTTAATATACACATAAAATACAAGAACAACATTTCCAGACAGGAAACTGCATATGATGATTGACCAGGAAGGAAGCATTTTTTAGAAACAAAGATATTATTGTTCACATAAATGTTAAGCTACAGAAGGGTCAACCCAAAAAAGAAATACCTTTATACATTGTATATGGCAGGTTAAATGACTTGCTTTCATTAACCCCCTACTAGGTACAACTCTTCTAGAAATACATCTAGAAGAGAATCTAACATAGTGTTTCTCAACTCTTTTGACGCAAGTACCCCCTATCTCAATTCAGCTCCAGCCAAGTACCCCCTGAATTCAGCTTAATATACTTGCATGAAATGTAAGCATGCAACCATTATTTGAGAATAGGTAGGAAGATTAGTTGCCCCCAGTAGAGGTTAGCTAAGTAGGTGCCTCCACTATAGGTAGCCAGTATAGTTGCCACCCAGTATAGGTAGCCAGTATAGTTGCCACCCAGTATAGGTTAGGCTGGGTTCACATTTGCATTAGCAGTCAGGATTTTCCGGACCGGATCCGGAACGTATACTGTACAAACGGAACGGACGTTTGGCAATCCAACGATAGTCTATGGATGCATACATACTCGTCCGTTCCACACGGACCGGATCCGGACCGGATACGGACTCCGGACACTTTTCCAACTCGCTCTATTTTTCACGTACGTCGGATGAGACCACCACACCGGGACCGGATCCTGACTGCACCATCCGCACAGCTGAAACCAATGAGAAACGGAAAGGAGGCAACACACTGGCTATAAAAAATCTGGACGTTCTACCCACTTCCTGTGCGTTTTCATGGGCCCAGCGTTTGAGGAGTGGAGCAGCAGTGACTTGTGGCTGGAGATATTTGGCAGCATGTCGGACGAAGAGGTGAGGCCCTACACACCTGAGGACCTGATTCTACAGGCGCAGCAGCTACCTGCCTGGTGCACCCACCATCTCCTGCGAGGAGCACGCCTTCTTCCCACATAGTAATAGGTAAAAATCAAAAAGGAGACAATTCCCAGGTAAAGTGAGTACAAAAACACTGGATCCATGGTCCAAACTGCAGTCTCTATATCCAAGGATGGTCTTCACACGTCAGGCTGTCTCCAACAATGACCCCAGACCTCCCAGACCCCAAGAATTTGTATAGTCTGTATCTCTTTAAAAACGGATCCGGATATAAACCGGATCACCTACTGATGAAAAAACGGATGCAAATGGAACGGATCCGGACCGGATCCTGAGTGCAACAGTACGCATCCGGTCCGGATGCGCACGGAACGGATCCGGACATCCGTTTCGTTTTTTGCAAAAACGCAAGTGTGAACGGGGCCTTAGCAAGGCAGGTGCCTCCAGTAGGTAGCCAGGGGATAGGCACAGTGGTGGGGGAGTCAAGCATAGCTTAACAACTCATCTTCTGGTATTCACCGCAGCCTCTTTCTACTTCCCCTTCCAGGCGTCCTTCGCGGTTGAGTCATCACATGGGGCGATGTTACCAACGCGAAAGACGCCTGGGAGAGGAGGTAGAAAGAGGCTGCAGTGGAAACCAGAAGGTGAGTTGTTAAACTATGCCCGACCGCTCGACACTGTGTCTTCCCCCACCCCATCCCAACGCTCCGCCCATGGCCTAGTAACAGACCTGGCGCTGTGCACCCTTAGCTGTGGTTGAATCACGTGTTGAGAAACACTGATCTAACACACCTTAACATTAACAAACGTATCCAAATATAAAAACACCACCGTAAATTGTTATTAAGCAGAATATAAAGAAAAGAGATGCAATACACTGTATATTGTACAGTAGATTCCATCTACAATATATAACCATCAGATTACATACAGGAGTGAGTCTAATTTATTAACTTGCTACAGTAGTATGTGTTTGGAATGAAACTGTGCCTGAAGGAAACCCATGCAATTATGGGAGAACATTAAAACTCCATGCAGAAAGAGTACTAGCTGAGATTTAAGTCTGGGACTGAGTAGGATGTTGTTACCCAATCCCCATATTGTTTCTGTAGAACAAGCATTCACTGTGGACCCATGAAACACCACGCCAAGGATGCCCCGATCTCTCGCTCAAAAAGACACAGCTCATCTTCTGCCAATGCTATTACACTGCAGTGTACACAAGAAGTTTTAAATCAGGATGATACCATTTATTGGCTAACTTAGTCTTAAGAATGCAGCCTTCACCAAACTTCAATCCTGTTTGCTTACGAGATGTTGGTACAGAAATACTATATATATATATAATATATATATATATATATATATATATATATATATATATATATATATATATATATATATATTTTATGTTTGGATGCATGTATATAGCTGTCTGTTCCAATATCTTGTATGAAGTCTGACGAAGGCAGCACAGCCGAAAGCTTACTCTTATTCTTTTAAGTTAGTCAATAAATGGTATCATCCTGATTCAAAACTTCTTGCTTTTACTGATGGCTTTTTTTGCTTTTACCCTAAATGGTGGTGTAGCTGTTTGCATTGTTAGCTGAAAAACTGTAGTTCCACTTTAAAGTCATATGAATATGAACATTTAATTAGCCAGTAGAGGGTGGAGTAGGTAAATCCATCACAGACAGAAGGACAGATACATGAGAAAGTATAATAAAGCATGAGGCGCCCTTCTCATGGAAAACTTGTATAACATTGAAGTATACTTTAATGAAAGCCATCCTAGTAATTTACTTGGATCACTGTAATATACCAAATGATGGATCACTGGGGAAAAGGTTTTTTTTTTTTGCTGTAGAAAATGAGAACTAGGCCCCAAACAAAAAACAGAGCATTTCTGCATGGGAAAAACAGACATGTTAAAGGATCCTGTGATAATTATAAGATCTGTTTACACCTGTCAGTCTATTCACACTTGTCAGTAAGTGAAACACAAAACTGCACAATAATTCCAGGACTGTGGATGTATTTCCCTAGAAACCTATAGTGGAAACGCATCTGCTCCAGACTAAAACCACAACAGACCACCGGAGCGGACACTGCACACTGTCTGCTCCCGCTGGCCGGGAACCCAGCCTTAGAACTGGCATTGACAAATGCAGTGCATGGTTTCAAAAAATGAATGGAAGTTTCCTAAGATAGGGGCTCCACCATGAGAATGGGGGGAAAGGTGAGGAAAATGCAGGCAGTGCCTAGTTGTAGTATGCATATGGATGAAAATAATAGCACTGATTCCAAGTTTGGCACTAGGTCTGAAGAGAATGCTTTTGGCTTCACATAGATGACTCTAAGGGTGGCCATACATGGTACAATTTTTCATTTTTTTTCTATTAGATAATTTAGTTCAATTATTCCTTTAGATCGAATATAAATATTTTTCCAGCATGTCCGATCTGATTTTTCTCGAAAAAACGCGATAATCGTTCGAATTTCTTGATCGGTAAAAAATTTTTTTTCAACTTTCATTCGATTCGATCATTTAGATCGAATAAATGGGATAATCAAACGTTTTTATTGTACCATGTATGGCCACCATAATGGTGCCCATACATGGTACAATTTTTTCAATTAGATCAGGTTTTCTCAACCAGGGTTCTCTGGAATCCCAGGGTTCATTAAGTACTCTGCAGGGGTAGGATAAAGATACAGTATAGTAAGTGGCAGTGTAGTAGGGGGTAGTAAAATAAACAGCCTCACCTACTTTTAACCACTTGCCGACCGCACACTCATACCGTGCGGCGGCAAAGTGGTAGCTGGAGGACCAGCGACGCAGATCTGCGTCGCCAGGTGTCTCCCTAATTAATCAGAAAAGTTTCCTGTTAGATCACGGAGCGGGTCTCCGTGAATAGCCTGCAAGCTGCTGATAGCGGCTCGCAGACTAAATGTAAACGCAGGACACGTTTGTCTCCTTTGTTTACATTGAACGGCGCTGCTGCGCAGCAGCGCCGTAAGGCAGATCGGTGATCCCCGGCCAATCAGCGGTGGGGGATCGCCGCCATGTGACAGAGGACATCCTGTCACAGGCTGAACAGGACGGATAGCGTCCTGTGCAGCCCCGATAACCAGGGGGGACAGGGAGGAGAGGGAGAGGGGAATTTTGCCGCGGAGGGGGGCTTTGAGGTGCCCCCCCCCCCGCAACAATCCAGCAGGAGCGATCAGACCCCCCCCCCTGCACATCATCCCCATAGGGGGCAAAAAAGGGGGGCGATCTGATCGCTCTGCATGCAACCTGATCTGTGCTGGGGGCTGCAGAGCCCACCCAGCACAGATCATAAAAAACAGCGCTGGTCCTTAAGGGGGGGGGGGGGGTAAAGGCTGGGTCCTCAAGTGGTTAAAGACCATGCCTCATGCAAAATAAATGCAGGGGATAAAAAAAAAATTGTTTGAAGGGGTTTCGTGAGATCCAAAAGTTATTTGCAGGGTTCCCCCCGGGGTAAAAAGGTTGAGAAAGGCTGAATTAGATAATGTGTTCAATCATTCTGTTAGATTGAACATAAAAACATTTCCAACATGTCCGGTTGGAATTTTATCGAAAAAAAATGGGATAATCGTTTACATTTTTTGATCGAAAAAAAACAAACATTATTTTCGACTTTCATTCGATTCAATAGTTTTGGTCAAATAAATGTGAAGTTCAAACGTTTTTATTGTACCGTGTATGGGCACCATAAAGCAAATTTTTGGGTGATAACACGGGAGTCTATGATTCCAGGTGTGAGGTTGCTCTGTAGCAATGGAAATACTACTGGGCTTTATGACTCCAGGTGATAAGATCATATGTGAAAATGGACAATGTGTCACCATAACCCAAAAAATTAGGATTGATATTATGTATCTGTCAAAATAACCCAGACGTGAGGCTGCTCTGACCACAACATACATTTTTTCCATACTGAGATACTTTATAAAAATGCCTATTGGTTATTTTAATATGACCTCAAAATGAATACCTTCAATTCCTATATAAAGAGTTGGGAATTTTTCCCCCTTTTTAAAGACAATTAGGTTCCATTTTTGTGGATTTTGTGATTTCTGTGCATAAACTGGGCGTTCTGAATGTGTTTTTATTTTTCATTTTATCTCAGTGGATGATCATTGTTTAGCCAAATTATATAACTAACGGTATGATTTGCAGAACTACTTCTGCAAATCACTGATTACAAAGGGAGGTATTTATTTCCATGATAATAAAGGCATTGTGTGAGATGAATATAGCTAAAAAGCAAGCTCACACTGACCTTATATGTTTGCTTTGGATTACCACTGTTTATCAATCAGCAGGGAATTTAAACAATGAAAATTAGAGGGTTTGGAAAAGGAACAATTTTTCAAAGTAAATCAGATTCCATATTTCTACGGTACTCGACAAAACTGGCCAGTCAGCTAATTCAGTATGTATGTATGTATAATTTATTCTGATTTCATTTGGCTTTAATTCAAAGTATATTTGAGTGTCTAGGATAGATGCAAACTTGAACAAGCTCTTAGTTTCCAAGTAATCTTAGTGTTACGTATGCTTCTATACACATAGCACATACTGTATATAGCAGATGTGAGTGACCCCAGGAATGTGTGAATCAGGATTCTGGGATGTTACTGTACTGTCTACACCCATGGTTTCTAAATAAATGAACTATTAATCAAATGGCTTTTCTGTTTTTCACCTTACACTGTATTTCTTCTTTCCTTTGTCTCAATAGTGTTACTCATTTACTCCTATCCCAGCATTAAGAGAAATTACCACAGTTCCTTAACCTTAAAGCACTCAAAGAGATGTTTATTCTCCCCAAGATAACCACAGATAAGTACTGCAGATGTCTCACCAATCACCGATGGTGAGGACGAAGCTGGAAATGTAAGTGCCGGAGATGCCAAAACCTCCCCAGCACCTGATAATATAGCAAAGGTGGCGCAGATATCGATAGGGGGGACGGTTAGGGCTAGGCATTGGCGGAGGGTTTGTTATGGTTAGGCATGTGAAGGGGGCGTCAATTAAAGTCAGGCATCAGAAGGGGGGGGGGTCAGTTAAGATTACCAATATTTTACTATGGTACTGTGAGAAAACGCGAAAGAGCCGCCGCCATGAGTCAGCGCCTGGCGGCTCTTTCCGCGCTCAGCGGCCACACACACTGGGAGGCAGCCACCTCCTCCCAGCATGAGGCGGCTGTCCCCGTTGTGGAGCACGGAGAAACCGCCGCATCAGACGCGGCGGTTAGCGCGCATGGCCCCGCCGTGGAAGTTCCGCAGAGCGGGGCTGGTGTGGCTGGGACACGTAGTCCCTCTGGTTCAAGAGTGACGCGCGCGCGCGCACTGAGGCAGAGCAGATATGCCAGCCAGAAGGGAGTCAGCTGACCAGGTTGGTCAGCTGACCCTGGTTCCTCTCCTGATTGGTCCAGCACTTAGGGAGGTGCTCTAGAGGCCTCTGTGCATATATACTGCGGGCTGTTCACTTGCTTTTTGTCTGGCGTTGCGATCACACATGTGGAAGCACCCAGATCCGTAGTCAGATCCGCAAGTGTGCCGGGACCAGCTGGAGCTGTAATCCTACACTTAGCTAGATTCTTTTGATAGCTAAAGTACTAGTTTGATTGTGATTATCTGTTATGACCTATTTGCCTGCCTGACTATCCTCTTGAAACTTTGATCCTGTACCTCGATATTTCTGATACTCTGTTGCCGAACCCCGGCTCGTCCTTAGACTCCGCCTTTGCTTTACGATACTGTACCTTATCTGTCCGTGTGTGTACGACCTGGCTTGTCCGACCTCGAGAACCGACCTCACTGTTGGAGGCGGTTCCCCGTCCTGTCAGTGACACCTCCTCCAGAGTGTCACTTTCAGTTCTGCCTTCCTACTGTCAGTTTGACTCCTCCCGTCTTGGAGAGCTCAGGTCTGCGGGAGGGATCTGTGCCGTACTCCTTGCTGCACTGAGGCTTAGTCCTCTGTGTTACTGTTACACCAAACACTACACTCTACTCAGGTGAACAGAGGTTAGCTAGTATATCGGATTATCGGTGATACTGCAGATCACATATAATCTGGTATACATCTGTATTCCCCATGATACTGCAGATCACCGGTAATCAGATCCTCTCTGTGCTCACCGATCGTTACAGGTACCTACTGTACATAGAACCTAATAGTAGAATAATGGTAATTTTACTAGCGGCTATCTCCGGGCACCTTTTTTGCATGTACACTGGTGAGGAATCTGCCCAACCTCAACTATACCAGGACCCCATGAGCTGAATAATGTAACCAGACAGTGGCACTGGCTCATATGCAATACAGCATTTTCTGTTTTCTCTTTGGAGACTTACCAATTTGCAGTTTTGAGTATTTTTGAGCACCAAAAAGCATTTTTTTACTGTCACCTAAAGTAATGTCTCTTGTTGTCATCAAAATCACAAAGAATTGGCCTCTGGAAGATTCAGGATCTTGCCCTGCTAGTTTAATTTTAATCGCAACCCAGTTATATGTTTTTTTTTTGTTTTTTTTCTTATCTTTCCAGCTGGACTGTAGCCTACAATCAGACACGCACAAGGTCCCTCAGCTTTCTTATGGTCCCTTTCACATATGTCCATTGCAGTCTGTTGTGGAAAATTCCACACCATACCACTTATACGGATAGCACAGTGGCAGTTTAGCCTACAATGGTAAAGGGCAATTCACAGGGGTGTCGCTAGTCTATTTTAGGGGGGCCCATGCCCCCAACATGTCCTGGGGGGCCCCGAAACGAGTCGTCGGTGTATGGAGTGGACTTGTGTCACGTTGGTTGAATAAACCTTGATCTTGGATCACGTGAGTGTGCGGACCTTTTTGATTTTTGTCACTGTTCCCAATGGTCCAGCACCTCTCCAGTGGTGTGCGATTCTCCTTTTTGAATTTTGGACCCAATCTATTTCTAGGGGTGCCCTGGCAGCCCTGCTGTCCCCCTCTGGACGCCTGCTGCCAGACAGCCAGCAGCGTCAGACCTCAATCAGCGGGCGACCACTAGTGCGGGCGCCTGTCACTCACTATCTAACTGGGGATTCCTGTCACTACCTAACCTAGGGGCGCCTGTCACTCATTACCTAACTGGGGGTCCCAGTCACTCACTGCCTAACCTGGGGGGCCCCTGTCACTCACTACCTAACCTGGGGGGCGCCTGTCACTCACTACCTAACCTGGGGGTCCCTGTCACTCACTACCTAACCTGGGGGTCCCTGTCACTCGCTACTTAAACTGGGGGTCCCTGTCACTCATTACCTAAACTGGGGGGCGCCTGTCACTATCTAAACTGGGGGGCTCCTGTCTCTACCTAAACTGGGGGCTCCTGTCACTACATACACTGGGGGGTGTCTGTCACTACCTGAACTGGGGGCACCTGTCACTACATACACTGGGGGGGGGGCTCCTGTCAGTAAATGAGCTGGGGGGGGCTCCTGTCACCACCTGTACTGGGGGGCTCCTGTCACTAACTACACTGGGGGACTCCTGGCGCTACCTTAACTAGGGGGCACCTGTCACTACCTAAACTATCCAGGCCAGCCAGCCAAGCATTACCACCAGCCAACCAGCCCAGAATCACTGTAAAAAAGGCCACAGCATCACCACCAGTCAGGCCAGCATTTACTTCAACCAGCCAAGCACAGCCCAGCATTACCGCCAGCCAGGTCACAGCATCACCGCCAGCCAACTCAGCCACAGCATCAGCCACAGCATCACCGCCAGCCAACCCGACCACAGCATCACCGCCAGCCAACCCAGCCACAGCATCACCGCCAGCCTGGCCACAGCATCACCGCCAGCTAGGCCACAGCATCACCGCCAGCCAGGCCACAGCATCACTGCCAGGCCTTTCAGCCCACACATCATCCCCAATCCAGCCAAAAACAGTATTGCCAGGCACAGCAGCCAGTTGAGGAGAATTCAGAAGCCAGGTGAGAGGTGTCTACCATATTAAGGGGGCATTCTGCCTATTTATGTGAAATGCTGTCTATTTATGTGCCTCATGACTGCTGAATTTGTCTTGTTGGGGGCCTCAAGATTGCTGAATTTGTCTTGCTGGGGGCCTCATGATTGCTGAATTTGTCTTGTTGGGGGCCTCATGATTGCTGAATTTGTCGTGTTGGGGCTCACATGATTGCTAACTGCGAGACTATGGGAAAAGCTGAATCATCATCATATGAGACAATAGCATTAAACCTACTTTTTTTTAGTTTTTTAAAACAAAATAAAACTGGGAGGTTCTAAAAAAAAATGAATACATTTTTTCAGGAGTAGGATGGATGAAATTGTTTTTCCATAATGTTCATGTATGAGTTAAAACATTTGTACAGTATTTAGTTTAAAATGCTGTTGCCACTTTGCGATAGATAAGTGACTTTTGGGTTGCAGTTTGGGCACTCGGCCTCCAAAAGGCTCGCCACCACTGTCCTAATCTAATGCCCCACCATTGCTAAGTTCATGTAAATTTGTCTCCACCCGTGACCACACCCACATTCTGGTCCATTGCCACACCCATTTTTCGGTACGGCACAACGTAACCCTCATATTTTTCGGCGTGCTAGCTACAGTGTGCTGATCTCTGCTGCCTATAGTATGTACAGTATAAGCTGTTCTCTAGTGCCTGCATTCTGTTTCCATTTTTGTTGTATTTTACCTGTCATCTGTGAGGAAAAATGACAGCAGAAGCAAAAGCAAAGACTCTTGTAGTCTTACTGATAAAGACAGGCTATGGACAAATAGCAGTTCAACATGACCCAGTGCAACAATGTATGACATCCCTAAGCTAACCTTGCATGAGAGAAAATAAATGATCAGTGATCTAACAGGTTGAAGTTAATTTGTAATTACTATTGCTCAGTGGCGTAGCTAAGAAGCACTGAGTCCCATTGCATGTTTCATATTGGGCCATCCCAAGCATTCTATACATAATTCATAAGCCGCAACAAAATCCTGCCAAGAACATTCACAGTATGAGACGTACAAGCAGATGAGGGGAACAGTTTGTGAAGGATTATCACTATTCAAAGCATATATAGAATTGATTATTACCAGCATAGCACCATTGAAGAACTAATACTGTGGTTGAGGAAGGGCCCCTAGTGGGCCTCTCTGGTCCAGGGGCTTCAGTATGGCCACAACCTCTACATCCCCATTGCTATGCCACTGCTATTGCTTCCCCTACCAAACAACCACCTTCAATATAACAAGATAAGGTGAACCTGGGACCCCTCATTTCTCTCCCCTTCTCTTTTCTTCAAATAACTGGACATCTACACTCAATTCATAGAAATTGGTTCACAGAAAGATCTTTAGATTCTGATGGGAACAGATCTTTAGATCTTTCATCTGAAGAACATTGCAAAGATTAAACATCTGATTTCCCCAGAGGATCTTCCAACCCTAGTTCACGCCTTCATCACATCACGGCTGGATTACTGCAATGCCCTTTATGCTGGCCTCCCCAAAAAGGACCTGCGTCGCCTGCAATTAGTGCAGAATGCTGCTGCCAGATTGCTAGCAAACCAGCCTCGCCACTGTCACATTACACAGATCCTTCGCTCACTGCACTGGCTACCAGTAGAATGGAGAATACTCTTCAAGATTGGACTGCTGACATTCAAATCCCTGCACAATCTGGGCCCTGGATACATGAAGGACTTGCTGAAGCTGCACCACACCTCTCACAACCTCAGATCAGCAAGTTCTATAAACTTGGTCACTCCCAGAGTGCACCTCAAAAAATCTGGAGATAGAGCCTTCTGTCATGCTGCCCCTACTCTTTGGAACTCCCTGCCACACCCAGTAAAGACAGCACCATCCCTGGAGCTATTCAAATACAGACTGAAAAGCCACCTGTTTAGCTTGGCATTTCCAGATTTATAAAATTCTTCCTCTGTACCACAATGGTCTGAGCCATGCTTATGCGCTTTGAGTCCTATGGGAGAAAAGCGCTCTACAAATGTTATTTGTTGTTGTTGTTGTTTAGTGACAGCTTTTGGTAAATAAACTGGGGTTGATTCAGCAAACTTCTCTCATGCTATGAATTTTTTTAAATCCTATTTTAAGGAATTGATGGCTGATTTCACTTTATCTCTTTAACAACTATGAGCAAAGTTTTGTGTCAGCTAAGACCTAATTAATTGTATAAATTAACACATTTGTGAAATTTGCACATAAATTGTTTTTCAGCTGGTAATCCATCAAAGTTTTCAATCCCCTGCCATACATGGATTAGGGACACAGCAGCACAGCTATGCCTGAGCTCACTCTTCAGGCTTCTTCTCCAGGACTCCATCTCCATAAGCAGACATTATTGCAGTAGCTCTTGTTGCTTGTTTCCGTATCATGTGGATTGCAGCCTGGCTCCTATCCTGTTTATTGCCCCCTTGTAAGGTTGTTTGATTGGTCTTCAGATGGAGGTCCATGCTCTTCATGTGCTTTCATTCAACTAACTTCCTGTAGCCAGCTCCTCCTTAGACTTAGTTACAGACTGGGCCATTCAGAGGGCTGATGATGGACCTCCTCTTAAAAACTCCTCAAGCAAGCTAGCAAAATTGCAGTCAACAGTACAGAAGCCTGATTGCAATCAACATGCAGAGAAGGCTTCAACTGGAACCAGGTTGCAGTCACAACTGCTGATGAAGACGGGGTTACTGAGAAGGAAACTGATAGCTTCTAGCAAGTTACAGTCAGATAACAACATGTTACCAAACCTGTGTTTTAACAACTACAATTTTTACACAGTAGTCAAATGTATTAGGTTGGAGTTTCAGGGGACCCTTATATACATTAGTTGCAGTAAGAGTATTTATCTGATTGCCCTAATTTCAGCACCACAAGTCATTGGTCCTATCACTGGGCAAAAGGGTTTGCACAAACAGCACCGTGCCTTTCAAAAGTGAGAGTAGTGCCCTAAAGATAGAGGAGGACGACATTCTGCCCCACCATCTCAAACGTGTGCCCTCACATTCTGATGGGAACAGGCCTCTTTAAGGGCAGAGGCCAAAACAAATGTTTTTATTTAACTAGTAAGTAGTTAATAAAAAGAATAGCTAAGCCAAAGAAAAGTGTATTTGCATTGTATTTTAAATAACAAAGACACAGCTCCACCAGGCATTACCAATAAAGACCCGCTCTGTGTGGGTCTTAAGGTGCGTACACACGTACTACGGAAGCCAACAACGGGTCCGTAGTGCGGGTCCGCTGAGCGGATCATTCAGGAACAGCCTTATCAGTCTGCCGACAGTGCGTACACACGCACTACTGTCGCTGGAACGCCCGCCCAGCAGGAGGGTCTGACGGACCTATCGTTGGCTTATGTAGTGCGTGTGTATGCACCTTTAACCCGAACCAAAGCCATGCGTGAGAGGTGGCTGTAAAGATATGATGCATCACTCAGTTAATTCAACAACAAAATCACACAAATGCTTTCATCTATGCATGTAATTGGAATACCACATTTTTTTTATCTGTGTTCCAAGACGCTGGACATATTCAGGACCATGGAAAGCTTCTTGAAGAGGAATCTTCAAATTTAAAACACAAACAAATAAGAAGTACATTTCTTCCAGAGTAAAATGAGCCATACATTACTTTTCTCATCTAAGGCTCATACATTTACGTGTATTTTAAATTTTAAGATTTTTGTGGCAGAGGTCATTTAATTGACAGTTACTTAGCCAGTTAGCTCAGCCTGCTGCAGCACTTACAGTACTAAATCATGATACATTTGTTCACATGGGAGGGAAACATAACAACTTTTTTTTCTTTAAAGGGAACCTAAACTGAGACGGATATGGATGTTTCCTTTTTAAATAATACCAGTTGTCTGACTCTTCTGCTGACCCTGTGTCTCTAATACTTTTAGCTACAGCCCCTGAACAAGCATGCAGATCACGTGCTCTGACTGAAGTCAGACTGAATTAGCTGCATGCTTGTTTCAGGTGTGTGATTGAGCCACTACTACAGCTAAAGAGATCTGCAGGGCTGTCAGGCAACTGGTGTTGTTTAATAGAAAAAAGCCATATCCCTCACAGTTAAGGTTCCCTTTAAATTGAGCACACTTTAAACCGCAGGTCACCTGACAAAGGCGTGGAACGCCGAAACCCGTCGCAATGTTACCAGCACACAAGAGACCGACGGTAGGGGCACCCAGAATCCATTTCCATCTGATCCAATCACTGTCGATGGCCACGGCAGTTTAGAACTGCACCCACCCGGGAAACACTGAATGACTATATACCCAGCTACATGCTTGTTTTTTATGATAACATAGTAAGTGCATGTTTTATTGTGCATCTTCCTTAATAAAATGTTATCACACTATGGAGTGCTCCTTCTTTCCACTTTTGTTTCTCTCGTCCAAGCCTCCTGACAACCGGGTTCTAGAGGAGCCGCTAGGGTGTGACAACCTCAACCAACCAGGTGGCTGTTTGCTTCATTGCACATCGTTTGACTGTAAGCTGCAGTACCCCATTGTAATAAGTGCAGATGGCACCACACATAACTGCAATGACTTTGCACCAGGCTCAATGAGTCTGTAGGTCCAAGTACCACGCATGTCAAAAAAGGGCGCCCAGGAACTTGGGGGCGCAGTAATCCTGGTAGTATATTATCTGTACATTTACAGATATTTTACTATTAAAGGGTAAAAACGATAGTAAAATATCAGCATTAAACACAAATATTTTACTATAGCTAAACGTAAGCCTATTCTCACACTGAGCCCTCTCACTACTGGTGCCTATTCTTAACCTATTCTTAACCAACCCCAACCCCCACCTAACCCTAACTGTCCCTGTAAACGCACCCTCCATGCCCCCCTCCTAACCTTAAAGGACAACCGTGACATTTGACATCATGAGACAGACATGTGTATGTACTGTGCCAAGCTCACAAATAACTATGTGGTGTTCCTTTTTTTCCTTTCTCTATATAATTAGCATAATTCAGGATCCTGGTATTTACAAGAATACATGACATGTTTGAGGTATCTGTCACCATGAAAGTAGACCACTTACTCAGGAACTGAACTAACTGAACTATTGAACTATGCATATTTTATTAGTAGACAGCAACCTGTTATTTTATAAGGGTATATGGAGCTGATATTATAAGCAGTAGTTAAAGACTTGTACAGAATTTTTGTTAGGATTCCTCCTGTGGCATGTTCTGTCCATTGCAGGTGGAGCCATAAATGGACAGTTCCGCGCGTCGGTCTGCATTCGGTTGTGCATTTGCAGTGAGTCACATTTGCAATTCCTCTGCAGTTCTGGGCAGCTTGGGATGCTGTTATAAATTCAAACATTGTCTGTTGCTGCTGAGTTGCAGTTACTTTCATGCAGGTTGCATAGTTTTGTCTGCCTTTTCTGGCTGTCAGCTTGTGACTGATTACCATTCACCTGTGTGGAGATTTGCATCTCTGCCCTCATTGGATGACCTCAGTATAAAGGGTTGCTTCCTGCAAGCATGCTCTGCCCGTCATAGTTTCAGCTCTGTCTAGGCTGTTACTGGGTCCCTTGATATTGCAAAATATATTCCTTGTCTTAGTTCAGATATCCTGTGGAGCTACGATTATATATTTCCCACGGGGACATATATACGTACTCCTTCTAGTATAGAGATTTTGTATTATCTAGCCTTGTTCGCTGTATTGTTCCAGATCCTAGCCAGTGTTCCTTGCTTGTGTTATATATTGGTTCATCGCCGATATATACATATGTTAGTCAGCGTTTGTTATTTTCTTCTGTTGATATCCTGTGTTTCACTAATCAGTTTGTAGCATCTTGAGCTACATTTTATATGGTAGAACTCGCCATATATATATTTTTACTCCAGTTAGTCAGTCATTGTAGTTTCATTGATACCTGTAAAGTGTAATTTACTAGGAAATCATATCTATTGTATATTTATCTGTGTTCCTTCTCTTGCCTGCTGTGTTGACTCTGCTATTGCCTGACGATTCTGTGTTCCTAGTCCTGTCCTTGCGAGGTAGCCATTGCTGTGGTTGCTATTGGCTACCTCACTCCAGTCTGTCTAGTATCTGTCTGAATGTTTGCTATTGCAAGAGCAGCACAACATCGCACTGCGCTGCCATTTCATCTTACCAGAAGCCCAGAGCTGCAGTTGCTCTGTGCAGCTTGTGTAGCCTCTTCCATTATCCAGCTCTTAGCCTTGCTGTGCTGGATAGTCAGAAAGTATGACCCCCCCAGCATTACAATTTTATATTAGTCTGCTTGAAGCAATTATTTGAGATTGTTTCAGGGCCCCTTTCAAGGTGTGTACAGGTGCTCCCCATATCAACAGGCAACTCAAAGGAGATCATACATGCTGTGAAATCATACCCAATTGCTACTGTTATGTACCACCGAAGGTGCTAGCAGCTCCCTCACAGAACAGAGCATGCTGATTAGCAGAGAACTGGAAAGCTTTTTTGTACTAACCAAGGATGAATGAGGATGATTTTGTGAAAAGTGTGGTTGAGTTGTCCCAGAGTGAGTGCCAGTGCGTGTGTGTGTGTGGGGGGGGGGGGGGGAATGGCTGTGTATGCAAGGGTTAACTCCCCTTGGCCGACGCCTTCCTTCCGATGTGCTCTCTAGCTTCTTCCACTTCCACTTTCTCAGCAGAAGTTCCGGTTTAGGAGGCAGAAGTGTAAAAATCTGGAGCAGCTTGGCATGCTTTGAAAGGGAGGCAGCAGCCATGCTGAGCTTAACCTTGCGTTCACAGCCCAAACCCACTGCTCACTGCGGTACAATTTTGCTTTTCACTAAATCATTCTAAATCATTCCTAGTATCAATGCTTATCATTCTTTAAAGTTTTTGTGTCTTTTTGCCATCCATTAAAATAACTCACACTCTGGAAATGGGAAATTTGGGCACGATTGTTGCCAGGGAGATTTAGACACCAACATAAGCACCCCTGTTAAATTGAGGTGCTACTAGCGAAAGCTGTGGAGTTCTGCTTTTATGTATGTACCTGATTAAAAAAAAGATCAGAAAATTGAAAAATCGTTCGAAATTTAGTTCGAACATGTTGGAAATAATCGATCTGGCAGATAAATCTGCCAAAAAATTGTATGGCGTGTACCTAGCATTAAGCAGGTTTTGGAGGGACACAAACTAAATGAACTGTATGTTTTGGGGATGTGGAAGGAAACCCTCGATCTGCAAGGCAAGAGTGCAATCCGCATGCTACCTGTTACCTCGCATTTAGAATAGAAACACACTAGTAGATTCCACAAAGGACCGGCACCACAACGAGGTATTATAGCTCTAATACTTTATTAGCTCATGCCATGGAAGCAACGACAGACTGCTGTTTCGGCTACGTGGCCTTTGTCAAGTTGCACAAGAAGCATTGCTTCTTGTGCAACTTGACAAAGGCCACGTATGGCCGAAACAGCAGTCTGTAGTTGCTTCCATGCATGAGCTAATAAAGCATTAGAGCTATAATACCTCGTTGTGGTGCCGGTCCTTTGTGGAATCTACTGTCTCACAAGGGTGAGACTGAGGCACACCTTGTACTCACGTCTGGCCCATATTTGTGCTCCTGGGCCTTTTCTGCTTCCAGTAGAAACACACTAGGCAGAATCGCATATGTGTTTTCCATAGCACACAGTGGAAAACGCATATGCGATTCTGCCTAGTGTGTTCTTACCCTTAATCATAATCATTTAATCATATTCATGATGAAACCATGCTATAAATGTTTTTACATCAGTACTACTCTTTTAGTTTCAACCTATCTTCAGCTGTAAATCAGAAAAAGTAGACTTTTTTTCCAGAAAATGTATTGAAAAACAAAACTTAAGCTGAACTGCAGCCACAGCGTTTTGAATTAAGAAAGATGAGCACTACTGATGCATTGTCTGGATTCATAGCTATTTCTTTCTCAGCAACTTCCAGACCATCACAGTGACCCTATTTCCTCTTGTCCCTTCCTTACAAGCATTTCTCACAAGGGGCTTAACTACAAATCATTGGGCCCCCCAGGGACACTTTGATGCCCCCATGTCAACGCTCCTCCCTCCCCCCCTTGTAGTAATCCCCATTGCCAAAAACCCATATGTTGGGCATTATCTCACAAGTGATTACAGTGTGGCTGCAGGGGGCACCTTTCCAGCAGTTGCAATTTCTCGTCAGATTGATGGATAATCTGACAGCAAGTTTTATCGTGTGTACATGTTTAAACTGCTCCAGAGCGATAAAGAAATCGATTTTTGATGATAGCATCACAAAATTGATCCCTTTATCAATCTGAAACAGATCTGAGAGGTCAGAAACATTGTGTGTTCCCAGAATTAGACCTCTGTGTTTTTTTAGAGCGCAAGGAGTCGGTGTCAGTGTTCCTGGACTCCTAGTGAAATCTATGCTGGGAACTTGTGTCTGTAGTGACTTCAGAAATCTGAAACAGGAAGTTCTGCTCACAGGACTTCCTTGTGTGATGGTGATGGAAGCAGGGCAAATGACACACATGAGTACACTTCATCAGGCATGGTATTATACAGAATCTGAAATTCCACATGTTTTATTCTCACTGTTGGGGAGAGGGGAAATCTCCCCAGTGGGGTTCCACACAAACCTATAAAGTTCTAATCTTTCCTCATTCTAATTTAAAGTCAAAACATTTATAAAGGTTTACATTCAACTGTTCAAATGGAAGTGAAAAAAAGCAGCTGAATGCCAAGTTAAAACTGGATTTCCATGAGATGGAAACAGAACATAATACTACAAATCCTAGGAGAATATAGCAGTAATCCAGCAAATGGCATAGGAATGCATAGGTAGCATGGGGATGACATTTTATACTTTCTCTGATGAGTGTTATTAAAGAGGTCAACCCCATACAGACTATGTGCCCTCTCCTGCTGACACCAATGTTTACATTACATAAGTGAACAATCTCTAGCCGTGCACAGGAATGTGAGAAAGCAAGGCTAGTATTAACAGATAGCACAAGTGTACTTAAAGGGGTTCTTTCGTGAAAAAAGTAGGCAGTTAAAAAATGTGACAGATGACAGGTTTTGGGCCAGTCCATCTTTTTAAGGGGGATTCTCAGGGCTTTCTTTGTTTTCAACAGCATTTCCTGAACAATAGTTGCAAAATCTAACTGACATAATAGTGTGCAAGTGATTAGGGAGGCCGGCTGGTATGTTGCTATTTTGGCAGTTAAACTGCTGTTCAGGAAATGCTGTTGAAAACAAAGCCCTGAGAATCCCCCTTAAAAAGATGGACTGGCCCAAAACCTGTCATCTGTCACATTTTTTAACATTTTTTTTTAAGAACCCCTTTAAAAAAGTTAAGTTTAATGAATAGCGATAGTACGTGGCAAATACAATGTCTAGTTCAAAACTTTGAAAACACGTAGACCACAACAAGTTTAAACCTAAAGGTGCCCATACACTCGTCAGATTGGCAGCAGATAGATAAGAAATGCATCTGATGATCTATCTGATGCGTTTTTAGAACATTTTTTACCAGGATAGAATTCCAATAGATTTCAGTTTAAAATCTATTGAAATTCGATCTGATGGCATTTTTTTGCCATCAGATTTCCATTAAGGCCAATGCAAACTGATAAGCAATCTCATCAGATCGACCTAAATTTTCCATCCTGCCTGGTCGACGGAAATCAATCGAAATCGATCGAAATCGGCCATCGATCGGTCGATTGGCCAACCGATTTGCAAACGATCAATCGATCGATCGATCGGGATCGATCGGTCGGCCAGAAAATCGGCTGAGTGTATGGGCCCCTTTACTGTTTCAGGCAACTGTGCTATCATTAGATACAGCACAACATAACATATTTATAAGTCAAAAAGATAATGGGCTTTTTCTCCTAGGTTTTCTCCTAGTAGATAATTTTTTATCTCTTTTTCAAATAACTTTTCAGCACTGTCAACATTATTCTGAGCATTTTCTTGCTTGCTGGTGGATTAAAAGGCATTTTTGGTAAGATGTAAAAATATCTCCTAATAGAAAAAGTGAATTGGATCAGGCCCATTTTATTTTACATTTACAGTAGGATTTTAATGGTGCTACTTAATAATTGGTGACATATTTGCATTTTATACAAACACAATCTGAGTTAGACAGGTGGGAGGGAGCAGGGTAACGTTTGGCATCAGCTAGGAGAAGGTTTGTGGGCAGGATAAGTTACCTGGCACAGCAATAGGTTGTGAGTTCTCGAGTTTTGAGATAAATATTGTTAATTTGTGCTAAGTTAAAGAGACACTGAAGCGGAAAAAAAAAATATTATTTATTGATTGTGTAGTATGGATAATTACTGCAACATCAGTAGCAAAGAAAATATTCTCATATTTTTATTTTCAGTTATATAGGTTTTTTTTATAACATTGCATCATTCGCTAATATTTTCAGTTTACACACTACTCGGCATTCTAAATGATTTTACAGAGCAGGCTAGTGAACTTTTGAACTGTCCTCTGCAGAAAAAAATAATAATAATACAGTGACTGACACTTGAGATAAGATTCATAAGACAGAGCTCTCTGAGACTTTGAAAGTCGTGGAGATCAGTGGCTCTTTTGCATAGATAACAACTGGAGTTTCTTAACTCTTCCTGTACTGGAAACAATATTAGACTTATGTCTCTGGTCCTAATGTTTTATTTCTTAGCTGTACTACACATACAAATTATTATATCATATTTTTTCTGCTTCAGTGTCTCTTTAAACAGCAAGGGAACAGCAATGCCATTCAAGTCTATGCTCTTTAATAGGAAAGTTGCAATGAGCACACACATGAAAATAATTAGCACAATGAGACTGATGAAGAAGCCACCAGGGAAGTTGGCACTGCTCTCATTACAGAGCTCCATAAAGATGGATATCTGGTAGAAGAGTATTTCAAAAACAGGCTTTCATTCATTCTCATTTTAATATTTTTTAGAAGAACTGAGAAGGCTATGGATCAGCTCATTGCAGCCATGTGACCATGAAGTTATCTTCTTAATAGCATATTTTCTTGCGTACGTAAAAAAGGGGCGCTGGGAAAAAAGGGCGCCGGGTTTTTAACGATAATCATGGATAACGTTTAAAATTGTATTGTACTGTATTTCGTTTAAAATTAATGGTTTTTAAAGTTATAAATCATTAAATAATGTGCATTAAATCGGCAATTGTAAAAACGTTAATCTTTCGTTTAAATGGTGAAACGTATAATAACGTTTAAAAAAAAAATTACTAAGTAACCCTCCCTGTACCTACCCCTAACCCCTAGACCCCCCTGTTAGTGCCTAAACCTAAGACCCCCCTGTTGGTGCCTAAACCTAAGACCCCCCTGTTGGTGCCTAAACCTAAAACCCCCTGTTGGTGCCTAAACCTAAGACCCCCCTGTTGGTGCCTAAACCTAAGACCCCCCTGTTGGTTTTTTCGTTTAAAAATAATGTAAAAAAAAAAAAGTACTGTTTTTCGTTTAAAAATAATGTTTGGGAAAAAATATTGTACTGTTTTTCGTTTAAAAATAATATTTAAAAATGTATAAATCATTAAATAATGTGTAATCATGAGAAACAGTAATAAAACATTAAGTCTCCGGGCGCCGCTTTTAAAACGTTAGTTTTCTCCGGCGCCCTTTTTTCCTATCGGGCGCCCATTAAACGATATTTATTATAGGAGTGAATGGCGGCGCCCGATTTGTCCACTAGCCTCAGGCGCCCGAATTTACTGTTTCCTATTTTCTTTTCAGCATTATGTGCTTGTAGTCATTCCTTTGTTAGCTATAAATAACCTCTGAGAGATAAGTACCATGTAGAACATTAGGGAAAATATTAAAGCTTAGGTGAAGTGGGGGAAAGCAGTTAGAATATGCAGGAGACACTTGTCAATGACATGTTTGCTTTAACCACTGACACAAAGTATAAACACACTGAACTGATGAAAAGCTAATGTAATCTTACCAGGACACTGCCATTGGGCTTAGGTTGCCTTGCCAGAGTAACCCCCATCCACTCATCATCTCTGTCTTCTTTACATGTCTTTCCACAGGGTTCCCCACGACTGTTTCCTGCAAGGAGGAGGAGCAGGGTACGGTCAGATGGTACAACTTGGTACAGAGTCACTAAAAGCTGACATTAGCAAGGCTGACCTTTTAGTGCATTATTTAAATCTGGAAATAACTTGAACAAACTGTTCCTGTCTTAACGTCTTGATTTTTTTATTTTGGAGAGACAAAGCATATTTTCAACTAGACTCAAATAACTATACCTAAAGAAAAACAATTCCTACTTTTCTTCCAAAAAATATTCATCTAGATAAATATGTTCAAAATACTGCATGCAAACAAATGAATTAGGAATCTGAATCACCATATGAAAGCTAGAATGAATTGTTACATAAAGGCAATGGGAAGATATGAACTAAAAAAAAAAATCACTATAGCAATCACTACCCAATTGAGCAATATTAATTTATGCCATGCACTGATGAGGGTCAACCAATCCAAAACTATCTACATGCATGTTGGATTAGTCTGGCTCTGTAATATCCACAAGCTGACACATCAGTGCATTCCAGCGGTTCTGGAGGTGTGTTTATCTATCAGGGATGATTTGCATATTCAGCAGTGATGCATGGTGGGAGACATCATATGCTCACTCCAATCTGAATAATCGCAAATACCTGTTTTAGAAGACAAACTTCTGTTTTGCACTATAACAATAACACCCTTCTGTAATACAGTACAGAGAAATAAGACACACTAGGATATGGCGCTGTCAAGAAAACACTACACCTATGCTAAGACATTTTCTTATTTAATCTTAAAATGCACATACATTTCTTAGCATCCCATGAAGCCATATTGAGTAAACTTTTCTTAGTAGGTCTGATTTAATAAGGTTCTCACTGGCTGAACATGCAATAACACTGGGTTCACAGTGGGCATTGCATTGCTTTCCCTGTAAAAAGCAGGAACACAGGGAAATGGGAAAGTTGCACCGCATGTTATCCCTGCGTTGCGTCACATACAGTAAAGCATACAGTCATGAAAAGTATGCTTCACTTTTAAAGTGCGCATTTTGAGGTAATTCACTGCATGCAGTGCATTGGAATGTCACATGCCGTTAAACCACACCGCACTGTGAACATTGCATAGGTGATGCCATGCAATGCGGCATTCTCCCTCACAATGCGGCGGTTACATCGCACCACAACATACCACTGTGAATGTAGCCTCAACCATTGTTTTGACTAGAATATAAATTGCCTGTCATTAGGCGGCACAAGTTTGTAACTGTCACCTGAGCTATATTAGACCACAACTAGGGCCACTAAGTTTCTCTTAACAGAAAAAAATGTAGCCAATGTTTACAGCAACCCCCTTTGCAATAAATATGTTCATTGCAAATGCATGAGCCTGCAATGCCCCAAATATTTACTATTGTATGCTTTTAAAATGAATGTAAACGCCTTATGATATGCATTTAAAAAATATGAGACTGAACTAAGGTTTGTAGTAGTTACTTGTCACTGGAGCTGTCTCCAGCCACATTTCCACAACAGTCTTGCAATTATGTGTGAATATTTGCATGCAAATCTTTACACATAAAGAAAAAAAAATTGCACAAATCCCTACAACTAAGTTAAAAGCAAAGGTCTTAGTTTGCATAGTCACATACATCATGCAGAGGCTTCCCTGTACTTGTATGTGATCTAAGTCTGGCCCTATAACATGCATAATGCAACATGGACGCATACAGTGCATCAACTTATCATTAGGAGCACATAGCCTATTGTCTTCCTAATGTGTTTAGTCTCTTCATATGTTTCCATGGCTGGCCATTATTTTCTGCTGTATGTATATGTTACGGCCAGAACCCGAAGTCTGGCCACTTCGGGTTCTGGCCGGTCAGAATGCGAAGTAGCCGGCTCATGCGGCCAAAGTAAGAAATGAGTGTGATTATCGGACTTTGGCCGGCCAGAACGCGTTGTGACTTCACGCGGCCGGCCAAGTCCCGAAGTCCCCCTTACTGCCGGCCAGCTGCTCTCCTCTCCCCACCGCCAGAAATCTCAGCTCCCCCTCTCCTCCCCCGCTACTCAGACCTCCGATCAGGGCGACCGCACCAGCGAGGCAGAGAGAGGCATAGCAGCTACCAGCTCACGCGAGACCCGCAGGACCCGAACACTTCAATGCAGAAGTGACGTGACGTCATTGAACACTTCGCATATGAAGTGTATGGGTCCGGGCGGGTAGCGAGTGCGCTGCGCCGCTCTGCCTTTCTCCACCTCTCTGGTCGCCCTGATTGGAGGTCTGCAGCAAAGCTCCCCCAGCCCAGCAAATCACCCTCAGCTATGCAAGGCACCCAGCAAAGCCCATAGCTCCCCCCCCTTCCCCCGACCATGCATTTCCAGCCATTAAATACCCAGCAAATACCCCCCAGCCATGCATAGCCCCCCAGCAAAGCACCCACAGCCATGCATAGCCCCCCAGCAAAGCAGCCACAGCCATGCATAGCCCCCCAGCAAAGCACCCACAGCCATGCATAGCCCCCCAGCAAAGCACCCACAGCCATGCATAGCCCCCCAGCAAAGCACCCACAGCCATGCATAGCCCCCCAGCAAAGCACCCACAGCCATGCACAGCCCCCCAGCAAAGCACCCACAGCCATGCACAGCCCCCCAGCAAAGCACCAACAGCCCCCCAGAAAAGCACCTGCATTTATGCAAAGCACCCAGCAAAGACACCTCCCCGAAGGCATGCACAGCCCCCCAGCAAAGCAGCCATGCACAGCCCCCCAGCAAAGCACCCACAGCCATGCACAGCCCCCCAGCAAAGCACCCACAGCCATGCAAAGTGCCCAGCAAAGCACCCAGAAAAGCCCCCCGGCCATGCAAAGTGCTCAGCAAAGCACCCTCAGCCATGCATCCCCCTTCATCTGTGACTAATCACCACTGTAATTTGATCTCTCCCCTGTGTCACCTGACTGCCACAGCAGAGCAGCTAATTTAAAAGCACAGGATGTTATCAATATGTCTGCTCCCAAGAAAGCAGGATGTAGACACACTGCCGATTTATTGCAGGATTTGTATCAGCTGTAACTAAGAAATGCTTTTCTTTAAAAATATTATTATGCTGCATCTTTCAGAGCAGAGAGGAAGTTCCGAGTGCCATTCATGGTGCTGGACAGGACCCGGGGTGCTCTGGGATTTGTGCGTTTTGGACTTTGGCCGTTTCTAGAACTGGCCGGCCAATGTCAGAAATTCCCAGCATTTTGGACTTTGGCCGACGTCAAATCGGCCAGTTCTAGAAACGGCCGGCCAATTCTAGAATTGGCCGATTTCTGGTTTTGGCCATAACATATATACTGTACATGGAAATGTTAAAGTTTATTTTATACAATTCATACATATACACAATATCACTCACTTCTTCCGATGTTCTGTTCAGTACATTGCTTGTCTGGATTGCTGTGAACTCTGCATTTATAAACTGCCCCTGGCGTCTTTATAGATGAGCTAAATGTAGAATTTGCTTTTGGCGCTCCAACCAGTATCCTGAAAAAGTAAGAAAAGCATGTGTTCAATTTTCAAAATTTAACAAAACTTTTACATGTATAACTATATAAGCAGAGATGTTATTTATTATACCGTATATAAAATATTTCTGTGTACACATCAGATATACAGTTGCAATCAGATATGTCTATTTGATCTTTAACCTCCCTGGCGGTAATCCCAAGCGTGACTCGGAGTAACATTAAAATTTCAGCAGTATCCCCAAGCCACGCTTAAAAAAAAAGACCTGGCAGCTTACCTGGGCGATCATCGCTGCTCTGCGGGACTCCAGTCCTCTCCTCCTCCTGACGGCCACTGGGATCCCCATCTCCTTTCCGCTTCCTGGATCCTGGCGGCCAATCAGTGGTGGTGCCGCTTGACGTTGTGACATCATCAGGGGCAGTGCGGGAAATTTTAAAGGTGATTGGCCCAACTATATATTGTATTGGATACAAGTGATACACATTTACAAGTGCAATTGTATCCAATACAATATAGCCATTTGTTTCCCAACTGCTACTGATCTAAGTGCTTCTGCTGATCTGCCTTAGTTTGCATTACTGTTACCGATTCTTGCCTGGATTTTGACTATTTTTTGCCTTACTCTACCTTACTGTTACTGATTTTTGCTTAGAATTTGACTACTCTCGCGTGAGCGTCAGTGACTCCATCACTGAGGTGAGTGACGTGTGCATTTGGTACTCCATTGACACTAGTCAGGCTTTGCCAGCGCCCCCACATTTCCCATTTACTGGGGAGCTTTGCCTGAAGGTAGACTACGAGCACAATTCCCGGTCTTATTTGCAGTTCTTTCTCAATGAAGCGGTTATTTAAAAAATAGTGAAGGAGACAAAACACTATGCCAGGCAACAACTGGTTGCTCCACAAGGGCACTTTCCAAGGAGTTGGACATGGGAGCCGGTCACCAAAAAAGACATGTGGCTTTTTTTTTAGTCTAATTATTCTGCAGGGGGTGGTGGGGAAGTCCCTGCATGAATGGTGTTGGTCTACCAATAAAATTATTGCTACCCCTTTTTTAGGAACGTTAATGTCTGAATACCATTTCCGCCTCATAATAAAGTTTTTGCACTTCAGCAATAATGACACTTTTGAGGAGTACACCCACCATGCGCCAAAACTAAAAAAAAAAAATGGGAGGTGTATCAGCTGGTTGTTGAAGACATTTGAAAGAACTTATGTACCACAGAGAGACACAAGTGTTAATGAAAGTCTGATGGCCTATAAGGGGAGGCTGAGTTGGATACAATCCTTAGAATTTAAGAGGTCCCGCTTTGGTGTGAAATCATTAATGCTATGCGAGTTAGCAACCGGATATATCTGGAACATTATTCTGTATAGCGGCAAAGGTACTAAATTCAACCCCAGTTTCAGCAACTACGGAGTGGCAACATCCTCTGTGCTCTCTTTGGTTGAGCCTTTTCTAAACAAAGGCTACAGTGCGACCACGGGTAATATTTATAGTTCACTTGAACTGTATGAATTTCTTATAAGGAATAAGACAGATGCCTACAGCACGGTTAGGCCTAACAGGCAGGAAATGCCAACTATGTTTGCTAAGCAAAAACTAAAACGGGGGACATTGTGGCTTGGCAAAAGGGGAAAATGCTGGCTTTCTGCTGGCATGACAAAAAGGATGTCTGTCTCTGAGCACCTCGAATGTCAGTGCCAGAACAAGAGGTGGTAAACACATCCAAAAGCCCCAGGTCGTGGTGGAATACAACAGCACAATGGGTGGTGTGGACACAGCCGACCAGGCAATGACTTTTTATCCGGCAGTACAGAAGCAAAAAAAAAGTATTATAAAAAAAATCTTTCGCCATCTCCTGAAAAAAATCCTGTGGAATGCCTACATCCTCTACAAGAAACGTAGTGACAGCAGGCCAGTAAGACATGCAGACTTCATCTGGAAAGTTTGTGAGAGTATCTGCATGAAACACCAGACCTCAGCAGATGTCAGAGATGGGCGCCATGCCTTCTATACATTGTCTATCCGGCGCGCCTCAATGGCTGTCACTTCATGGAGTATATTCCTCCCACTCCCCCAAAAAATGCACCAACCAGGATGTGTGTGATATGCTGCAGCAAGACAGATGGCAAAGGAAAAAAAAAGTTTGAAAGGAATCATGATTCTACTGCCCAGATTGTGATGTCACCCTCTGTGCCATTCCCTGTTTCAAAATATACCACACGTGGGAAGTGCATTAGGTATATATGTACCTACTGCATAGTTTGGCGCCTTATTTGTACAGTTTCACTATTTCTGAAGTTTATTCATAAATGTAATTATTTCAACAATTGTGTGTTCCAGTTTTTTATTACATGCAGGTTTCCAAATACTTGAAAAAAATTTACCACTTTTAGACTCATAAATCCAGGAAAAAAATGAACCGCCAGTCAGGTTAAAATACACTGACTGCTTTATTGCAACAGCACAAATAACCTGTTTTTTTATTAGATTATTTCATTTTTGTGCGTTAAGCACTGCTATCATTGTATATATAAAAGCTATTTATGATGACTATTTTCTAAAAAATAGAACAATTTGTCATATTTTCTCTTTTAATTACAGTCGAAATTTATTAGAAAAGGGTGCATTTTTTCCAAAAATTGCTCCGACTCCTTGACTCCGACTCCACAGCCCTGATATTAACATCAATTTTATATGGGCAATAGACTAAATTTAGCTGGTTAGTTATGCGTTAGGCTATCAAAATGTACAACCAAGTTCTTGCTCCTATTCTATGCTTGCTATGAAAGGCAACACCACAATAAAATGTTACATTGTCACGGTAAATCCATACACATAACAATAACATTTGTTAAGATAATAGCTTTAACCCCTTCCATACCAGCAGTCTCAAGCCCCTTAAGGACCAGAGACTCCTGGTTTAACCCTCCTGGCGGTATAAAAAAATACGCCAGGAGGCAGCGCGGCAGTTTTTTTTAAATTTTTTTTTTCTATATCATGTAGTGAGCCCAGGGCTCGCTACATGATAGCCGCTGCTCAGCGGCATCCCCCCGCCCTCTTCGATCGCCTTCGGCGATCTCCGATCAGGAAATCCCATTCAAAGAACGGGATTTCCTGGAGGGCTTCCCCCGTCGCCATGGCGACGGGCGGGATGACGTCGGGACGTCATTGGGAGTCCCGGGCCACCCCTCGGCGCTGCCTGGCACTGATTGGCCAGGCAGCGCACGGGGTCTGGGGGGGGGGGGCCGCGCGCCGCACCGGATAGCGGCGATCGGGCGCGCGGCGGCGGCGGCGATCGGGGTGCTGGCGCAGCTAGCAAAGTGCTAGCTGCGTCCAGCAAAAAAAAAAATAAACAAATCGGCCCAGCAGGGCCTGAGCGGCACCCTCCGGCGGCTTACCCCGAACTACGTTCGGGGTTACCGCCAAGAAGGTTAAGAAAACGGCGCTTACCGACGTCACGCAGGCACTGACCAGCCGCTACTGCCATTTACGCCGATGTCCCGTTGCTGTAGCCCCCTTGCTCTGCCGTCCCTGTGACGGCAGAGATCCGTGAGCTGGTCATCAATGTGAGTCGATGTGAGTCAATTTGATTGGCTTCTGACTGGCTCAGGTAGCTCTGCCATCATACTGATGGCAGAGAAAAGGGGATGCAGTGGCAACAGAGTGGAGCGATTGGTGGAAAAGTTGGGAGTGTGCGGCAGGGAGGACTGAAATCGGCGCCCTGGCAGAGATAACAGGTGTAAAACAGGGCGTAGATTTTAATCAACATAGTCCGGAAGTGGTTAATGACTACCTACAACATTTGCTTGCAAGCTTTTAAAACTTCAAGTTTCTTCTTCAAGCATGAGACAGAACTGGTCCACGTGGTTCTGATCCAGTATTACTTAAAGAGGAACTCCAGTGAAAACTAATGTAATAAAAAAAGTGCTTCATTTTTACAATAATTATATATACATGATTTAGTCAGTGTTTGCTCATTGTAAAATCTTTCCTCTCCCAGATTCACATTCTGACATGTATTACATGGTGACATTGTTACTGTGGGCAGATTATGGAGCTGTTGCTAGCTGGTCTGGCTTTAACAGACAGCTGTAAGCAGCTATTTCCTGTCTGAACATTGTTACATTGTGGCAGTTTGCCAGGAGTACCGTACGGTACCAGAGCCTCTTGTGGGAGGGGTTTCAGCACAAAATCAGTCATACAGCGCCCCCTGATGGTCTGTTTGTGAAAATCATTATTTTTCTCATGTAAAAGTGGGTATCAGCTACTGATTGGGATAAAGTTCAATTCTTGGTCGGAGTTTCTCTTTAAACAACTTTGGTCGTTATGTCTTCGGATTTTCTCCATGACTAACACCTGACCACATACACCTGGCTTTACCATTTTACTGTAAAGAGATGAGAAATACAGCTTGTAAGACTATAAACTGGCACCAAAAAAATGAATTAGGAGTTTGGAGGCTTAACTCCTCCTGCCTTGAAACAAACCATTCGGTACATTCCCCACGCTGGTGCTCTATAAATCCAATGTGTCAAAGATCTGCAATTCTGTAGCTGTCCCTCTACAAAGAGACTTCAAAGAAGCCTGCAAATTCCATCCACCAAACTGTATACATTCCTCCAAGGTCAGGGCCATTAATACGGAGAAATAATACCATCAACATTAATTAGTGGAAAAGAATGGAAAGGGAGAAAAAGGAACATAAATTATATAGGACATCTCAATAAGCACACATATCATAGCGGGCTATTTTACCTTTCAAAATAGAAAGACCTGCATTAAATAGTCTTTCCTTATATCATACTTATGTGCAGTAATCAGAAATCACCCACAGGGCAATTATTTCATCATTTTCTTTTGGTTCTCAAGATTTGAATTCAAGTTTAAAAATGTATATGAATTGCAAAGAGAGAGCAAAAAAGCTGCACAAAATTCCAGTACCTGAATGATGAATAGCTGTAATTTCCATGAAGGACACAAAACGGCATACAGTACTTGTCCTCATGGTGAACTATACAGGCATCCATAGACAGTCCCCACAAGCCTTCAGGCACCATACAACACTAACATGGCAGCTGTTGTACCTCTTTATGTTAATACTTTAAACATTATACACCCCCCCCCTCCCCCCAACTGCCTACAGGCCATCAGTACTATAAACTGTATCATATTTGTTCTTTGCATTCAGACATCTTTCATTATTAGGTTACAGTTTCAAATATTTATTAATGTGTATTTTGCTTGTGACAGCATTGTATATTGAATCTGTCTGAGGTGCATACATGCCCACATTCCTTCCTGTACTTTTCAGGAAAGTATGTCTGATTTGATGTCAATGACTGGCAATAGAGCCAGCATGGCTGGAAACCTATGCTTTTCTTGGAATGCATTGATAGTTGGAGAATGACAGACATTAAAATAGTTATCCTTCTTCATGTAGTAGATAGCAGACTTGCCCGAAGCGCTGGGTCCCCAGTTCAAATCTGGGCCAGGACACCATCTGCAAAGAGTGTGTTTGTTCTCCACGTTTGTGTGGCTTTTCTCCAGGTACTTTGGTCAAATGGCTTCCCCAAAAATCGGCCTTAAAGAGAACCTAAACTGAGAAGGATATGGATTTTTCCTTTTAAAATAATACCAGTTGGCCACCTCTACGAACCCTTTTCCACTGCAAATTATGATTGCAATTACAATTGCACTGTGATTCTGATCACAATTTGAATCCATTTGAAAATGCAATTTCCATGCGTTGTCTTGGTTTTTTTTTTTCATCTGATTGTCATTGTGTGTGGCACGTTTGCAAATTTTTGGGAGACTAGGGGGTGTGGCTTAATGCTACCGCAATTTTTGTGTGTTCCTATAAGGTATGCCTAAGCGCAATTTTACAAGAACTGCAGCAGGCAGTGCGATTGTGATTTGGTAAAAACCACAATGTACGCAATCGCCACAGTGGAAAAGGGGCACCACAATTACAGTGTTAATCACAGTGCCTCTGCAGCTTATCGAGTTTGGGAAAACACATGCAATCTGATTTTCAGATCAGCACGTGCTTAGAGGAAAAAAGCTGTTAGAGACAGTTCACAATAAAATTATATAATCTGTAAAGGGCTGTATACGATGTCAGCTCTATACAAATACAAAATAAACAGGAAAAAATTACAATTATTTCAGCCAATACCAATACAAATCTTGCAGTGTACTCTAATGCTGCAAACTAAATTAATTCATATGGCTTAATCAACAACCAAAAATCAATAGATCCACACTGTAGAGAACCTATAGGGCCAGCAGTCTAATCCCGTGCTTATATAGCCCTCTATTACAATGCAGATAGGCTACTTATGTAATAACTTTGGAAGTGAAACAATAGCCTCTGCCACCACTGCAGTGTGTGTGTGTGTGTGGGGGGGGGGGGTGATTGGCTGGTGCACTGTGTGCAACCAGCCAATCACCATGCAGTGAAAGTTTTTTAGTTCACCCTAACCCTAATGCTAACCCTGTGTCAATTTTTGACCTTTATAGAAATCTTGATTATGAACATATATATGGGGTTGCTGTGATAAAGTATTTTTCTTCTTTTGGTGATTGCACTTCTTTCCAGCCTAAGTGACAATACTATACTAGGAATTCCGTAACTGGGAATTATAATTTCATAGAAGTTATGCACAATTGTTCTTTAAAAAGTCCTGCCACTTTCCACCCATCTACCCCCATCCACAACTGTTCTTTCCCTATGTAGCTTTCTACACCTCTACACCTCTTTCTACACCTCAGGGGCATAACAGTCACGCTTCAGTGGGGCTGAGGGCACATAGGGGCACACTAGGTAGTGTGCATAATGAAGACATGCTGCAAGATGAGATGTGGGGGGAACTTACCCCAGGGCTGTCTCCTCATCCTATGCCCCTTGTTCACCTCTGTTTCCCCCTCCCCCCATCCTCATCGGCTGTTGCTGTTATGTAGCTTTGCCCCTCAAAGGTAGCCCCGCACCCACATGCACAATTATCCAGGCGGTGCCGCTAGAATTGATGCGGAAAGCAGGGCTGTAAGGACGCCTTTACAGAACCCCCAACCCAAATTATAACTGAAGACGAGGATTAAAGAGAACCTCCATACAAAAAATAAAAATCAGTCAGCGCTGCTGTAATGAAAAGTTATATTTAGCGCCAGAGTTTTATCCCACAAAGCCACCCCGAAGACCCTACATCACTTAACTTCCACCGCTTGGTCCCGCCTCCTCCCTCTCCTCCGAGAAAAAAACTTCCGGCAATTTAATGCAGTAAATAGCTTGGAGAGGAGAGAGGGGAGGCGGGGCCAAGCGGCGGGAGTGTAGTGATGCGGGGTCTTTGGGGTGGCTTTGTGGGACAAGACTCCAGAGGTAACTATAACTTTTCATTACAGCAGCGCTGACGGATTTTTTTTTTTATAAGGAGGTCCTCTTTAAAGATTGGAGAGAGCAGCATGTGCATGCTGCCTCCTGATCCAGCAGCCAGACAATCAACGGCCAGAGAGTCCGAGAAGATCCACACATCCACTGCCAACAGGGAATACACTCTGCACCCAATCTGCACTCAACTATCCACTATACGCATTACTGTCACCTGCTTTCTGCACCACCATCACCCACATTCTGCCCTACAGTCACCCACCATCTGCACCACCATCACCCACATTCTGCCCTACAGTCACCCACCATCTGCACCACCATCACCCACTTTCTGTACTTCTGGAACCCACTTTTTGCCCTGCTGTCACCCACTTTCTGCACTGCTGTCACCCACTATCTGCACCGCTGTTACCGACTTTCAATATTGCCACTACCTCCTTTTTTGTACTACTGTCACCCACGTTCTGCACTACTGCCATCCACTTTTTGCCTGACAATATTATTATAAAAGAACTCCACTTGTTACAGTTCAGCTGACCTCATAGCGTAACCAGCATTCCTGTTGGAGAATCAGGAAATGTTCAGTGCGGAAAGAAAACCCAGTTTATGAAATGTTCAAGACTGTCGGTCAGAAGTAAAAAGGAATTCTACTAAAGTACCTGAACCCAGAACATCTTCAGGTATGCTTTACATGCCCTTCTGGTGTCATTTCCGGTATCATTCGGAAATGTAATATTTGTTACAAGGGGGCGCAAAAACTGACTTCATCCCCGGGTGCTAAAAACCCTAACTACACCTCTGGCTTTGAATAGTGGTGATTATTAAAATACATCCCTTTTTCTTGGCTTACACCCAGTGTTGGACTGGGAGGTGGAAAAACTGAGGAAATCTACCTGCTGGCCAAGCAGCAGTAACCCTGAGTTATCACTCCCAATAGAGACCTGCAGCAAGTCTTCACTGTGAGCAGCAACACCTGATTACTGCTGCTTGGCTAGCAGGTGAATTTCCTCAGCTTTTCCAGCTCCCAGTCCGACACTGCTTACACCTCTCTCAGGCTGTGGTGTTCTTTATTATGTCATTATTAGATACAGTGATGGAAAGGGTGTCCTAGTATAACATTTTTATGGGAGTCCATCCATGACTCAGCAGCTATGTCACTGGGTCCCAAGGATAAGCACAGATGGAAAATGTCTCCATTGCGGACACAGACAACAAAGAATAGATCTGAACACTGAAGATATCTTTTTCCATTTCAAAGGGGGCACAACTGTGTGACATCATGTCAGATTGAGCCTACAGAATCCTATATAAGCCTATACGTGATTCAAAACTTCTAATTGTACGGTCAGGGGCGTTTCTAGGGTCCTTGGAGATCGGGGGCACCTGTGGGCACCAGGCGGGGAGGTATATGCAGCTCGCGCAGCGCGCCGCGGCAAAAAATGGGCGTGGCCATGAGGTGAGTGGGCGTGGCCATGGGTGGGGCCAAATGTACATGAACTTAGCATCGGTGTAAGCTACAGATAACGGGCCTGCCCATCGAAATATTGGATGGAGCCCCCTTTCCTTTATTTAGATAATTTACAATCAGTATAGGCATAGATCAAAGATGTATACGCACATACAATTTTTATTGGTCAATCACTGACCCCCAATTTTACCACCCCCGTGCAGTAAGTGGGCCAACAGACAATGAATTTTATGAACAGAGCTGAAATTGGCTAATCAAAATTGTATGTGTGTACCAGGCTTTACAGCTAATACTGTACATACTGAAAGTAGCAGGGATCAGCATACAATATAGCTGGTTTACAATCAGTAAAGGCACAGAGTAACACCTTACACTGTACACACTGGAGGTAAATCAGCACACAGTGCAGGCACTAGAGAACAGCGTATACTGTACATACTGTAGGCAGCAGAATTCAGCACACTGCAGCTAGCGTGCCAAAAATATGAGGATCACGTTGTGCGGCGTGCTTATCGCGCCGCACCGAAAAATGGGTGGGCCATGGACCAGAATATAGGTGTGGTAACAGGTGGAGACAAATTTACATGAACCTAGCAATGGTGGGACATTAGATTATGACAGTGGTTGCGAACCTTTTGGAGGCCGAGTGACCAAACTGCAACCCAAAAGTCACTTATCTATCGCAAAGTGGCAACAGCAATTTAAACTAAATACTGTACAAACGTTTTAACTCATACATGAACATTATGGAAAATCCAAGTTGAAAATAAACTGTGAAGATAAACAAATTTCATCCATCCTACTCCTGAAAAATGTATTCAATTTTTTAGAACCTCCCAGTTTTATTTTCTGTTTTAAAAAGCTAAAAAAGTAGGTTTAATGCTATTGTCTCATATGATAAGGATTCAGCTTTTCCCATAGTCTCGCAGTTAGCAATCATGTGACCCCCAACAAGACAAATTCAGCAATCATGAGGCCCCCAACAAGACAAATTCAGCAATCATGAGGCCTCCAACAAATCATGAGGCCCCCAACAAGACAAATTCAGCAATCATGAGTGAGGCCCCCAACAAATCATGAGGCACCCAACAAGACAAATTCAGCAATCTTGAGGCCCCCAACAAATCATAAGGCTCCCAACAAGACAAATTCAGCAGTCATGAGGCACATAAATAGACAGCATTTCACATAAATAGGCAGAATGCCTCCTTAATATGGTAGCCCCCCAAGTTAGGTAGTGAGTGACAGGGACCCCCAGGTTAGCTAGTGAGTGACAGGCGCCTCCAGTTAGGTAGTGAGTGACAGGGACCCCGATAGTGTGCCCTTTAGGTAGTGAGTAAGTGCCAGGGAGCCCCTTTAGGTAGTGAGTGAGTGCCAGGGAGCCCCTTCAGGCAGTGAGTGAGTGCCAGGGAGCCCCTTCAGGCAGTGAGTGAGTGCCAGGGAGCCCCTTCAGGCAGTGAGTGAGTGCCAGGGAGCCCCTTCAGGCAGTGAGTGAGTGACAGGGAGGCCCTTTAGGTAGTGAGTGAGTGCCAGGGAGCCCCTTCAGGCAGTGAGTGAGTGCCAGGGAGACCCTTTAGGCAGTGAGTGAGTGCCAGGGAGCCCCTTTAGGCAGTGAGTGAGTGCCAGGGAGCCCATTTAAGCAGTGAGTGAGTGACAGGGAGCCCCTTTAGGCAGTGAGTGAGTGCCAGGGAGGCCCTTTAGGTAGTGAGTGAGTGACAGGGAGCCCCTTTAGGGAGCGAGTGAGTGACAGGGAGCCCCTTTAGGGAGTGAGTGAGTGAGTGACAGGGAGCCCCTTTAGGGAGTGAGTGAGTGCCAGGGAGCCCCTTTAGGGAGTGAGTGAGTGCCAGGGAGCCCCTTTAGGCAGTGAGTGAGTGACAGGGAGGCCCTTTAGGCAGTGAGTGAGTGACAGGGAGGCCCTTTAGGTAGTGAGTGAGTGACAGGGAGGCCCTTTAGGCAGTGAGTGAGTGCCAGGGAGCCTCTTTAGGGAGTGAGTGAGTGACAGGGAGCCCCTTTAGGGAGTGAGTGACAGGGAGCCCCTTTAGGAAGTGAGTGAGTGACAGGGAGGCCCTTTAGGGAGTGAGTGAGTGACAGGGAGGCCCTTTAGGTAGTGAGTGAGTGACAGGGAGGCCCTTTAGGTAGTGAGTGAGTGACAGGGAGGCCACCCCCCTCTAGCCGCCGCCGCTCCCCCCTCACCTGGCAGACCTCAGGATCAGCGGCGACCCGACCAGAGTGATGTCACTTCCGCATATTAGTGCGGGCGCTGGGTCCTAGCGCCCGCACGATTGGTCGCCGGCTCGCCGCCTGATCCTGAGGTCTGAGTGACGCGGCGGCTGGAGGGAGCTGCTGACAGAGCGGCCAGGCGGAGATCCGTGGCACCCCAGGACAGATTGGGGGCACGTGCCACCCCAAAATAGGGCTAGCGACGCCCCTGTGTACGGTTCTGATACAGTTCTGTATAATGCCTGAAGAAGAAATGTAACGTTTCGAAAGCTTGCAATAAACCATGTGCAATTAGTCATTAACCAGCCTGGCGGTATGGACGAGCTCAGCTCGTCCATCACCGCCGGAGGCTGCCGCTCAGGCCCTGCTGGGCCGATTTTCTTCAAATAAAGAGCAGCACACGCAGCCGGCACTTTGCCAGCCGCGTGTGCTGCCTGATCGCCGCCGCTCTGCGGCAATCCGCCGCGAGCAGCGGCGAAAGAGGGTCCCCCCAGCCGCCTGAGCCCAGCGTAGCCGGAACAAAAAGTTCCGGCCAGCGCTAAGGGCTGGATCGGAGGCGGCTGACGTCAGGACGTCGGCTGACGTCCATGACGTCACTCCGCTCGTCGCTATGGCGACGATCTAAGCAAAACAAGGAAGGCCGATCATTGCGGCCTTCCTTGTTTATTCTGGGCGCCGGAGGCGATCGGAAGAACGCCTCCGGAGCGCCCTCTAGTGGGCTTTCATGCAGCCAACTTTCAGTTGGCTGCATGAAATAGTTTTTTTTTTATTAAAAAAAAACCCTCCCGCAGCTGCCCCGGCGATCTTATCAGAACGCCAGGGTGGTTAAAGTGGTATACAACCCTGACATGATATTCAATAAAAACATATTTTCCTGCTTTTTATATGCCATACGGTTATCATATTTGCTTACTTGCGTAAGTATTATTATTCATTTATAAAATTACAAGTTCCCAAAATACACTTTTTTTGCTCTGAGAGCCGACTTTGCATTTTATTCATAACGTGTGTTTTCATATTGTAATTTGTGCAGAAATGCATTCTGAGTGTCTGACTGTGTTCAGGAGAGTCTGCAGTGTCAGATAAGTCAGCAGGAAACAAAGCAAGCGCTCACCAATATGGGCCGCATCTGAATGACTCACCACCTCATATGCACCGCTTAAATAGCTCAAATACACACTCAGCAATCAGACAGATGCAAAACATATGCAAAACTAAACTAAATACTTACCATGCAAAACAGGATAGCACAATGGGTGCTGCTAGCCTGGTAGTTACAGAACTGTGGATACAAAATATAGGTAAAAGGCTGCGCATCCCTGACCCAATACTGTACAATTGAATGGTTAATCGCTGTGGCGCACACCGCCCCCCCTGGACTAAAATGTACGCCCGCATCCAAACAATGCAATACTGGTCTATGGAGAAATTTTAGCTTCCATCATAGTTTTGCATGCAAAAATATAGATATACTGGACATCTGCACCAACGTTGAGGTAAATCTCCAGAGCAGATGTCCTAACACTAAAATGACCTAAGTTAAAAGCAAATGTCTTTACCCTGGCAGCAGCTACGCTAAAATGTGTAACTTACATTCAATACAGACAGCAGGAAACAAAGCAAGCGCTCACCAATATGGGCCGCATCTGAATGACTCACCACCTCATATGCACCGCTTAAATAGCTTAAATACACACTCAGCAATCAGACAGATGCAAAACATATGCAAAACTAAACTAAATACTTACCATGCAAAACAGGATAGCACAATGGGTGCTGCTAGCCTGGTAGTTACAGAACTGTAGATACAAAATATAGGTAAAAGGCTGCGCATCCCTGACCCAATACTGTACAATTGAATGGTTAATCGCTGTGGCGCACACCGCCCCCCCTGGACTAAAATGTACGCCCGCATCCAAACAATGCAATACTGGTCTATGGAGAAATTTTAGCTTCCATCATAGTTTTGCATGCAAAAATATAGATATACTGGACATCTGCACCAACGTTGAGGTAAATCTCCAGAGCAGATGTCCTAACACTGTGTTAGGACATCTGCTCTGGAGATTTACCTCAACGTTGGTGCAGATGTCCAGTATATCTATATTTTTGCATGCAAAACTATGATGGAAGCTAAAATTTCTCCATAGACCAGTATTGCATTGTTTGGATGCGGGCGTACATTTTAGTCCAGGGGGGGCGGTGTGCGCCACAGCGATTAACCATTCAATTGTACAGTATTGGGTCAGGGATGCGCAGCCTTTTACCTATATTTAGTGTCAGATAAGTGTTTACTTATTTGTATCACGTGAGGAATGTCTCCAGTTCGTATGCGTCTGGCAGGGAGCTTGTAGCTCCTGTGTTTAACCCTTTGAATGCTGTTCTAGTTTTTAAAAAAATGGTGGTAGTATATAATATGTTGTAAATAATCTTTTCGACCAAAGAAGAAATGTTGGGTTTCATTCCGCTTTAAAGCTGTCACCGGAATCGACATTTGTTGGTTTCACATCTGCATTTCAAAGAGGGTTGTAAAATGTCTTAGGGTACTTTTACACTGCATTCGTTGCTTTGCATCAGACAATATAATTGCATCGCAATGTGAGCAATTATATTGCAATGATATGTTTACATCAGCCTGTTAGCAGTGCAGTGCAGCAGATTCCCTCGGAGTGATGCGCTGCATGCTGTGCATTTACCGGACTTCGAACAAGTTTACAGATATGGTGAAGTATACGTCTATGTACTGTCTGCACTACTGTATGCGGCAAATCACGTTAACTCTGTAGCTCCATTGCACTGTGATCTGGGTTCTTAGGATGTTCAATGCAACATGCGTAGTGTGAAAGTAACCTTAATTTTACTAACAAATCTGTACTGCAAAAAAAATATTTTAGTCTACTTGTTTCTCATAGGAAACCTTCTAATGTCTAAAATGTACACTGGTTCCATTAGCCAGGAATGATCCATATAGAAATACCTTTTATGTAGTATACATATTTTTAAAATAGAGTATACAATATATGGGATAGCTAATAAGAGCTGAGCCAACGATACGTCAGAGGCTGATACAGCTTTCTGTTTTCTGAAAGTGGAAAGTCCAGCCTAAATTGTGCTTCATGCAGCAACTAAGAGCTGCTTGGTAAAACAATAAGCAATTTTAGCAACATCCTAAACTTTATGTATGAGAACATGCAGCACTTTGTGGAGCAGTAAGTAAGGATATGGCTATGGGACCTTCAGATAAATTGATTGCATAAAACAGTAAAAGTACTCGCCATCACAATGTGTATGCAAAATATCTATCAATACCTCATGTTCTGTAAACAAAGCAAAATGCAAAAATGCATACTTGCTCAGTTAAAAAAAATCAATGCAGCCATCAGCTACTTTACTTCTTAGTTAAGACTTCATTTTAAATTATTCAGCAATTTATTAGTGGGTTTATTTTACAAACCTAATCATTATTCTGTTTAAATGTTCTGCATATCTATGGCAGTTATTAAAGGCCATTGAGCTTCCATTAAATTGTCTGGAGCATTCCATTAAGTTTACTGCACTTTTAGAAACAATGCCTGTGGCTATTCTGCTACATTAATATAATGCTTAATAATGCATTACAACCTGCATGTATGCTGCTTTATGTGAAAGGAATGGTGAACGAGATGACAGTGTATGATAAGCAGATCCATGATAAATACAGTACATTACAATGCTCTTATGTTTGCCAAAGTGTCCGAGCATAGGGAAAATCCAGTCCACTGGAGCAAGAAATGTGGTTGTCAGGTGTTGCTAGGTTGGAGGAAGCCCAAGATACTGTAAGTATAAATGGTGCAATATGTAATATCTCAGGTACATGGTATCTCACTTCATTGCATCACTACTCTACATTGGTAGCTGAGATAGCTTGATCTCCTCCACTCCGCTAGGATGAGAAAGAGGGCCACTGTGATCTCCCGTGACCCTTCCCACCCAGGTAGTCGCTACTTCAAGCTCCTCCCATTGGGCCGCCGATACAGGTCTTTACCATGCAAAACCGCCAGACGGATGAACACCTTCTTCCCCCAAGCGGTTCCTGCCTACTGGCATGCCCTAGCGGGGTCTCTCGGTCAGCTCTTGCCGCTGCCCACCTTCGTTCTCAACTGCCCAGGGTCTGTACTGGGGCCACTATCACCTTCATCAATATTACTATTATTAGTATTATTACTGTTACTGGACTGCTCCTGCACGGCAGGATTTAACACTAACCTGTGACCCAGTTTCTGTCATGTATACCATTGCTGCAGTTGTAAATTGTCTGTGTTGTGCTTCTTGTCACCTACCATCATTATTACTATTACTACTACTATTACTATTACTATTATTATTAGTATTACTATCATTGAACTGCTCCTGCACGGCAGGATTTAACACTAACCTAAGACCCAGTTTCTGTCATGTATACAATTACTGCAGCTGTAAATTGTCTGTGTTGTGCTTCTTGTCAACCTGTACTATGTCTATGCCATGTGTAACACAAAAAATTCCGAATATAGCGCTTGCTGTATTTGGCGAAATAAATCTGATTTTGATTCTGATTCTGATTCAGTAGAAATCTGACAGAAGTGACAGGTTTTGGACTAGTCCATTTCTTCATAGGGGATTCTCAGCAAGGCTTTTATGCTTTATAAAGATATTCCCTAAAAAGGATTTAAACAATGATGCTGGCCAGCCTCCCTGCTCCCTACACAGTTTTTTTGGCAGTTGGACAGAGCAACTGCCATTCACTAAGTGCTTTTGAAAATAAATATATCCCTGAGAATCCCCTATAAAGAGATGGACTAGTCCAAAACCTGTCACTTCTGTCAGATTTTTACAACCTACTGTAAGTGACAGCAACATAGGAGAAAAGTAATTTATTGCTCATTTTACTATGGAAAAAAAGTACTTCTTATTTGTACTGTATATGTTTGCACATATTTTAAATTTTATAATTTTTCGCTGTAGTGCCCCTTTAACTTCACATTCGGAATGCAAAAATGTGCAGTTCCCACTGACAAGCATGACAAGCATTGTAAGCCAGAGCAAAAAACAAAACAAAAAAAAACATACATGTAGGCCGTTTTTCTCTGCAAAACAATTTGTACAATGCAAGTCAAATGTGATGTTACTGACTTGCATTAGATTTGTGGCAAACGCAAATTCACGAAAACACAAATCGCACATCAATTCTGTTATGTGTGAAAGGGGCCTAAGCCCTACTACTGCTCCTGCATTCTCATACGTTTCAAATATAAGTCATACATAAGCTTTGCATAAATGAGCTCTGATGGACCTTTACAACAAGTGTTGCCAAACACAATAACTGAAGCAGTGTTGTAGGATTCCCTCTTCTATTTTCATGCTATGCTGTTCTATTTCCGCTAATAACCCACCCCAATCCTATTTTAGACAGGCAGATGAAAGGGAGCATGGGGATAGTGAAACATCCTCTCAGTGAATACAGCTTCACACGGGGCCGCCGGGGGTTTCAAGAGAAGTGATGAGTGCCACAGATGGTGTGAATGATAAATCAAGTATTGATGTAACTGAAACACGTCCAGTGGATATTATCTGGACATTTTGTGAGCCAGGGAAGGCTGACATTGTTTAACAGCTATAAAGACTTCATCCTGCTGCTGCTGATAAACCCAAGCAGGCAATTATTACTCAATTGCACATCCTCTTATTATCAAAGATGCGATATCCTGAGATAAGTTTATCTTTAAGTAAATAACAATGCACAGGATACATCTACCACAGGAAGCTTGTGCAGACCGTTATCACAGCTCATTTTTATTCTTTCTGAACTTTGTTTCTTTTTACCTAAATTATTGTTTTTATAGCAAATAGAACAAGGAACAATATAAATAGTAACTTTGTGGCGCAGAATTCCCATTGAATAATTAAGAAATTGATGGTTAAATTAAGTTTCGGTGCTCCGTGATCCACAAACACCCTCCCCGTGGGTGCTTGTCTGTTTACAAAGCCCTATTCCCACATTTATACTGCAAACAGACTGAGGCCCATATGTAATTTTCTCCTAGGGTAATATTTTCTCCTAGGTAATATTTTCAAACGTGTCAATATAATACCTTTTTAAACCGCCAGCAAGCAAGAACATATACAAAATAATAGTAATAGTACCTTTTCACCTACTTTTTTGTTACTTTTTCAATTGCAAAGTGCTGAAAAGTTATTTTAAGTAGAAGATGAAAAATGATCTCCTAGGAAAAAAACTCAGGAGAAAAAGTGAATTGCATATGGGCCTGGCTGAGGATTTATCAGACTCATGAATAATAGGGAATAAAGAGAATTATTTATACAACAGGAAACAATTATCTTGAAAATCTGGTCACCAGGCTAGATTCCTCCCATCCTGAATTTCTACACTACTGTCCTCTGTGAGCCAGGCTCCCATCTCTCTTAACACGCATTTCCCAGGTAACACTAGTCATATAAGCATCATCAATTTTTCCATTTTCCTGCTGCCAGCAATGGAGCTCTGTGCCATGCCTACTAACTACACAATTCAAACATATCTACTGTATGATCTCTAACTTTCACCCCCTCTGCTTCCTGAATCCTGGGCCTCCCTTAAATGTATCTAATTGCCTTTGACACTGCCTCAATCACCACAGTTTGGGGCTTCCAATCCAGCTATACTATTTGACAAAGGAGATGAATTGTTGTTCTCTTGTCTGAACAATGCTCTTTAAGCCAGCTAGGAAAATACAGCCAAATTAAATGTCCAAGTTGTTTTGCAACTTTGAGTGACTAGAGCTGGCACATGTAGGTATGCAGCCTAAAATACACCCTACACCAGATAGCAAGATCTGTACAAAACAGAGACCCTCCTCGCTTCTGTTAGCCCACTCTCACCCACACAAGTCTTTTCCATTTCATTGTCCATGTCTCTTCCAAGGACTGCTCAACAATCAGAATTCTAAACTGGTTCTTTTCTATTCATCACATAGAAGTAGAGCTCCCATCTGTAACAGCTGATATGTTTAAGACATATGTTTAGAGTCCTTAATCAACTTGCTACGATTAAGGACCTTGTGTGGTCTAAAACATGTTCAGATAGTTTATTATTGCTTTGTTCTGGAGTGGCGTCTGGTCCAGTTCCAATCGACTACTATACTGACCACCAGTACTGCTGCTTATGCAGAACAGGTGTGGAGCTGCCTATCTCTGTATCAAACCAACAAAAGTAGATTTGGATAATACCTTGGATGGATGGTTTTCCTGCAGACTTTAAATGTTCCCCTCATACATAGTATAGAACTGGATCAGAACCATACAAAACCTGAATGATACATTCACCAGCTTACTGTATATAAGATTTTGCAGGCTTCAGTAACCTGATACATGCTTACAAGGCACACCTGAAGATCCTTACAAAATCACACAAAAGCTTATGCATGCAACATTCAGATTTACATGGTTCTGATCCTTTTCTTTATCCTGCCTGAAGGTAAAATAAAGTCTTGAAAGCTTACAGAAAACTATGTACAATTATTCTTTAAAGGGTTTTACCCAGATCATCTTTTGTTGGTTTGATACAGGCAGATCTGCTCCATGACTTAAAGCCCTACACGATACGATTCTGTGTGCGATTCGATTACGATATTTACGATCCGATTAAAATCCGACATGTCCGATCGGGATTCAATTCAATTCGATTTGCCATTGTTTTGCAATGGCAAATTGAATTGAATCGAATTGAATCACGATCGGACATGTCGGATTTAATTGGATCGTAAATAGAATCGTAATCGAATCGCACACAGAATCGTATCATGTAGATGGGGCTTACCACTGGACCACACCTAACTAGCAGTCTTCCGACGCACTGATACACATTTGCAGCAATTTTCTATAAGCTTCACTTCAAGTAATCTGCACAACAAGCAAGCCGTTATTCACAAGGCAGTTTGATCCCAAACATTCTCCCCACGTTTGAAATCCGCACAAGACTATGGACTAGGTCAACCCTGATGTTCTGTAGGGTTTCTGAGTATTGTTATGTACACTGGTATTTTTTGCATCCACCATGTTTACATAGTGACTGCTTTTATTTATTTATGTAGTTATACAGCGCCGACATATTATGCAGCGCTGTACAGAGTATATTGTCTTGCTCAGGAGCATTCTGCCTGCACTGGTGAAGAACTCTCCTGGCAGCGGGGGCATGGTGGGGGGTGCGCATGCATGGCCGAGGCATGCATGTGCAGACAGACAGATTACCGGCGGCGATAAGGATATAACGGAGCAGGTGGAGAGGACAGCAAGGGAGCCCACGGAACTCATGGGGCTGGTTGAAGCCCCAGGTAAGTATAAATATATGGATATTCGTGATCTCCTTTAAAGGAAACACAAGGTGATAATAAACTGATGAGATAAACAATTGCATTTATCCTCCTCCTAAAAATAACTTTTTTTTTAGAGATCTCACAGTTTAATTTTATATTTATATTTACTTTTTCTACTGTTTTAATGTCTCTGCCCAATGAAACTTTATTAAAGCATGCCAGAGGTAAAATCTATGAACTATTGACCCTTTTTATTTCTTTCTTGCTCTCAGTAACCCTTTTTCTGCTAGGAAAGGGTTTTATCAAATCAAATCAAGGATAGCTTTATTAGCATGACCAAGATTCATTGGCATTGCCAAAGCTGGGGGGGGGGGGGGGGGAGGGAACATGAAACGGGGTGGGGTAGGGGTACAGTAGGTTAGCAGTGTTTATGGACATTTTTAGGTTTACAGTTCATGTATGCTCCTCTCAGTCTGTTGCATGGTGCGACATTTAGTGCGCAACGATTGTCACTGTGGATTCCTCTTGTTCTAGTAGAATGTTTTATGGTTGTAATCTTTATCAGTAAGAGTTATGCTAGAGTCTGACCAGGTCCCAACTGACACTTGCATTCCTGATCTTTAACTTTTTCAGACGGAGAAAGGAAGAAAGGAACACAGCATGGTTATTTGTATGCTTGGCACTGTACATACACATGTCTATCTTATATCACATGTCACCTTGTGTATCCTATAATGGTATGGTAGCCCCAGAGCCAGAGGCTTTCAAGCAGGCAGAGCCAGGACAAGGCCCTCCAGCACCCAAGGCTGAGACGCTGAAGTGCGCCCCTCCATCCCTCCCACTCTAGCCATCACACACTGATTGCTTTTAGATTAAGAGTATGCCTAGGGCCTCAAACTCCTCAACACAATCTCTAGTTATCTGGCTTGTAGTCACTGCCATGTATCCGCTTTTCTTATTTATCTAAAGCCGCATCTACACGAGTAGATGCGGCCGCGATGCTCCTTATCAATCGAGCCGATGCGGCTCGATTGATAAGATCCGACAGGACGGATCTCCGCACCGCCGATTCCCTGCTCGATCCCCGTGAGGGGACAATGGCAGGGAATTGTGCGGGAGATAAGCGGCGCCGGCGGGCACGAGCGGGGAATCGAATGCGGCGCACGCGCGGCGAGCGGGGATGCGGCGGGCACGCGGAAGAGGCGATCCGGCGGCTAATCGAGCCGCCAGATCGCTACAACCTCTCATAGTGTAGACGGGGCTTTAGCTTCAATTGCAGTAGGGGAATGATATAGCTGAGTGAGTTGTGCGCCCCCTCCTACACTGCGCCCTGAGGCTGGAGCCTCTCTCGCCTCTGCCTCGGCCCAGCCTTGCAAGCAGGGCGCTTTTCTCAAAAATATTTTGTTACTGGCTCAATATTTTGGCTCATTCAGGTTAAGCGATGGTACAATGTGAACATACAGGTTAGGTACAGAAAGGAATACAAATAAAGTAGGCAAGACAGTGTTACAACATCAACACCATGCAATGATAATACACTGTAAGAAAACATTTGGGGGGGGGGGGGGGGCTGAGTGCCATTCACTGAATAAGAAAAAAATATGTTAATAATAATAATTATGTAGCAAGAAAAGCTTAATGGGGTTCTTAGCCCTTTGCAGCCTAACAAAAACTAAAGGTTTAGTTTTTAGTTATATTGAAATATTGGAAGGTGATAGAGCAGTGTCACAGGGGCATGAGAAGCACTGGTATTGCTAGGATTAAGGCTCGTACACACGCTGTACTACAGGGAACGACGGGTCCGTCAGACCCTCCCGCTGGGCGGACGTTCCAGCGACAGTACATCATGTGTACAGTCTATCACGCAGACTGATAAGGCTGTTTCTGAACAATCCGCTGAGCGGATCATTCAGAATCAGCCTGATCAGTCTGCCGACAGACTGTACACACGCTGTACTGTCGCTGGAACGCCTGCCCAGCGGGAGGGTCTGACGGACCCAAACTGTTACACACACACACACACACACACACTAGTTCCTTTCACACTAGACGGAAAAATACACCTTTATTTCCAAATAAAATATTATCGCCATACATTGTACTAGGGATGCAATTTAAATGTTGTAATAACCGGGATAAATGGACAAATAAAATGTGCCTGTTTTATCTACAATAGCACATTTTATTTTTAAACTACAATGGCTGAAAGCTGAGAAATGCTGGATTTTTGCATTTTGCATTTGCATTTTTCTTTCTTCTTCTTCACTGTAAAATGCATATAAAATAAAATAATTCTTAGCAAAAAAGATTGTTTCAGTGTGATAAGTAGTGATAAAGTTATTGGCGAATGAATGGGAGGAGCAAGATGTTAAAATTGCTATGGTCTTGAAGGGGAAAAAAACAGTGGTAGGGAAGTGGTTAAAGCAACATACACATTTTCAGTAACTCGCAACCAAAACAACCCTATCCATATATCAGTGTAACACTGATTTATGGAAAGAGTTTAAATAGGAAAGTGGAGCTTCACTTTGATAGCTAGATTCCTTCTAACCAAGATAAATCTAATCCAAACTGGGACCTATCCAATTCACTTTTTCTCCTAAGTTTTCTCCAAAGAGATAATTCTTTTGTTTAAAATAACTTTTTCACTCTATAATTGAAAAAGTACCAAAAAGTAGGTGAAAAAAAGTACTGTAAAAAGTATTTTCTGCCTTGCTGGTGGCTTAAAAAGCGTTTTATTTATAATTGTGCAAATATTACCAGCACCTAAGAGAAAAAGTGAGTTGAATCGAGCTTACTATATTTTCTTTTACTTTACCAAGTAAGTGAAGTCATCATTGAAATGTTTCTACAATAATGCTTTGCTACAGCAAAAGGACACTGAGGTTTTATTTATTGAAAATTATCAGCCTGGGATGAATAAAAGTTCTGTGGCTTCACCAAACCACAGTGACATCCACTAACTGCAAACAGAGAAAGCCTGCAGATGTGATGAATCTTCTCCATTGTGGCTATCTGCCAAAATTCTGAAAATGGAACAGCAACAATTTATCCAGAAAGCCACAAAGCATCCTAGAAAAACATCCAAGAGCTGCAAGCCGCTCCAGCCTCAGCTATAGGCAGTTTTTAAGATTTCAGTACAATTATGAGACTTTACAAAAGTCTGATTCATATGAGAGCAGCAAGGTGGACAGCACTACAGTTTGGAGTTGGGCTTGCTTTTAGCCGCGCTTATAGAAACGCGATCGCAGGGACATCAGAGAGGACATAGACTGCACTCTCTGATGCTTCCATACATGCACTGTGATTCACCACTGAATTGCAGCGCATGGTTGCCTGCATTTTGGGGCGATTGCACCCGCGAACCCATTTATTATAATTAATGGGATTGTAAGCGCTGCTTCTGAGGGAATCACGTGCAATGCAGAGCCATGCTGACGCATGACTCCTGCAATGCATAATGGAAACAAGCCTAGGGTGAGGGCATGCCATTCTATCAAATAAAAGGACCACTACAGCAAAAAAAAGTAAGCAGTTAAAAATAGACAGAATAAACATGTTTTGGACTAGTTCATTTCCTCATGGGGGATACTCATGTTTTTCTTTCTTTGTTTTCAAAAGCATTTCCTGAATGGCAGTTGCTAAATATATCTGGCAAAATAACACGCAAGTGAAAAAGGAGGCTGGCTGATATCTTACTATTTTGGCAGTCAGACTTAGCAACTGCTGTTCAGGAAATGCTTTTGAAAACATGGACTAGTCCAAAACCTGTCAGTTCTGTCAGGTTTTATCTGTTTACTTTTTTTGCTGCAGTAGTCCATTAAATTATATATAGTCTTTGGTTGCGGATTATAGCAGTTAAAGATTTATAATCTCTAACAGTTTTTCATTGTTGTACCACATTTCCTGTTCCAGGACCACCAGTGTTTATACAGCTCCATGAAGATCCCAGGCACAGGAAGTTAAGCTAAGTACTCACCTCGCGATGCAGGGAGATGGATCTAGTGATGTCTCCCTGATGAAGAGCGCTCGGCTGATCCATCTTCTTTCATCTTCCGGCGGGCATGTGCGATGTTACATGGCGGGCGCAACAAGACTTGAAGCGATCGTGATATTTTGCGCAGGAGTCGTCGGGAATCTTAACAGATTCGATCTACCAAAGCGGTCATCACCACGCAACGCTAAGCGACGTTTGCATGACCGTGCGCCTGTACCCACGTCAAGAGATTGTGTAAAGGGTCGCTTATCACTCAAAAAAAAAAAAAAAAAGCCGGCAAATCATTGGTGGGAAGAATCACAAGGTGGGTACGGGCCTTTAGAAAAACATCTCTCCAATGGAGACCCAGATCGCAATGAACACAAAAGTTTGTCTAACATCTTTTCCAGGCTTCTCAAAACTAAAATAAAAACATTCCTAGAACTGAGAGGCATCATTATTATTATTATTATTTATTTATATAGCGCCAACATATTCCGCAGTGCTTTACAAAGCACAATAAGACGACAAGGGGAACATAGATACAACCAAAAAATGTACAGCAGTCTCAAGCAGCAAACATATTGCCACAAAAAACAGTAACCATTAGGAGGAAGACCCTGCCCTTGCGAGCTTACAATTAAAGGGTAGTGGGGGACACACTAGGTAAGGGGTTGGAGGATGGATGAGGAAGTGACACTTTGCCTCTGATCACATTGTGAACAGATAAGTAAATAGGGGCTATAAAATGTTATAAGCTTGTCTGAAAAGGTGTGTTTTAAAGAGTAAAGCTAAGTACTCACGGGGGGACAATTGTAGCTGTCGCTGCACACGGGAGCGTGTGCGCGACAGTTCGGCGACAGCTCGTCGCCAAGTACCTCTGCATCCACACTGCAGCAGAGGGATTAGCGATGCGGCGGAAGCTGTCGCCGAGGTTCCTCCCCCCCGCCGGAAGCTCCGTGTGCCGTGTGTGGGTAGCTGTCGCTAGCCCGCATACACATGCGGGACTAGCGACAGTTCCGGCGAGGTTGCGGCGACGGCTGTAGTCGGCGATTGAACATGTCAATCGCCTGGCGACAGCTCCGACGGGCGACGGTTCGGGGCACGCGCGTCATACACACGGGCGAACCGTCGCCGCAACACGCGCGTGCCACGTGGTTGCGGCGACGGCCGTACCCCGTGTGTATGAGCCTTAACTGTCAGGCTGCAAAAGCTAATTTAAACCTCTATTCTCCTGTGTTAAACAGTTTAGAAGGAAGCCAAAAAGGCAATACTGAAGTTAAAAATCTCTCTTACTTTGATGTTTGCTGAACAGCAAGCCTCTATATTCCCAAGCTCCTAAGGAGGCCGGCAGGCCGCATAACAGATACTGCAAAGCATTCTGGGGCTGCTTCTTCTCCCCACTGCACTCCCTTGGTCCTCCCCTTCATTTCCCTATCCCGCCCTAAGGCTGCTTTCACAGTGAGAAGTTACAGGCTCATGTTACAGCAGCTTGTATCTTGCAGTCCAGCTCACCACACTGAAAAATCAATGTGCTGTTCACAGGACACATGTTCTGTTAGAGTATACTGCATGGGTACGCTATTGTTCCTAGCCACATGGCTAATTAATATTCACTGCATAGTAGTGTTGTCCGGATCATGAATCTTTAGGATCTTTGATCCTGATCTTTTTTGTGAGTCGAATCATCAGGAAGCAGGGTAAGGGAGGATATTACATCACAATTGGCTTCATACAAGACAGGCAAACATGGAACGTGCCATGAGCTGTCAGGAGCATCAATCTCTGCAAATACTATATAAAAATTCAGTGAAATCCAAACATGGACAGTGAAATGCATATGTAATGTAAGTACAGCCAATATTTAGCTACTGACATATGTGTTTTTTTTCTCTGAGACCCTATACCTAACAGCTCCTCTTTAAGAGTCCAGGTTTGGAGTCTGAGGAGTGTGAGGTCTAGGAGTGGGCCCTGGGTTTGGTGATATGTCCCCAGAAGCTAGGAGGAGTAGTAGGCAGAGCAGAGAGATTTGAGGGTAGGACTTGTGTGTGGCAGAGTTCAGTTTAGTGAGAGCAGAGGAGGGGTAGTGTGAGCAGAATAGGAATAGTTCATGGCTAGAGAGAAGGGGAGATAATAGCAGAGAGGGAGCAATGCCATATAGGGCGGGCAGAAATCAAAGCAGTATCACAATTTGTGTTCTTGGGCTCAAAGATCACTGCAGACAGAAAATGTAGCCATGAAATTAAAAGATGTTGGCTCCTTAAAAGGAAAGCAATCATAAACTTGGACCATTTAATAAAAAGCAGAGATGTCACCTTGTCAACAAAGGTTTGTTTATTCAAAGCCATGTTTTTTCCAGTAGTAATGTTTAGGGGTGAAAAATTGGGACCATAAGAAAAGTCTGAGTGAAAAGGATCGAGACCTTTGAATTGTGGTGCTGGCGAAGACTTTTGAGAGTCCCTTGGTCTTCAACAAGAGCCAATCAGTCAATCTTCAAAGCGGAACTGTAAACTGCTAAAAAAATAAGAGTTTCACTTGCCTGAGGCTTCTGCCAGCCCCCTGCAGCCGACCTGTTCCCATGCAGCCACTCAGCAATGCTCTGGTCCCACGCCGCAGCTCACTTTCACTTCGCACGGTTTGGGAGAACTACGCCTGTGTGGCCCTGGCTGCGCACCGCCTCATTCACGTTCCAGTAGCCGGACGCATACTGTGCAGGCGCAGTAGAGATTTACTTATACTGCGTCTGTGCAAAGCACTCCTGGCTGCAGGAATGCGCACTAGGATACACGTGGCCAGGGTACACTTCTAAGTCGACCTCCATTACAGGAAAAAAAAGTGAGCTGTGGCAAGGGAACCGAGGATTGGTCAAGGACTGCGAGGGCACAGGTTGGCTGCAGGGGGCTGGCAGAAGTCTCAGGTAAGTGAAACTCTTATTTTTTTTAGCAGTTTACAGTTCTTCTTTAAAGAAATGAATCGTGGCCTCAAAAAGAAGTGGGCTCGGTCCCACAACAGCTACAAGGTCTAGCGGGGGGGGGGGGGGGGGGCTAGGCGTTGCAAACTGCGGATGCCATTACTTTTTTTCAGGCACTAACCTTTTATTTCTGACATTTCTCTCCCCTTACTTGACTAATCACATCCATCTGAGGACAGGTTTGTTCTCTCCGCTCTGTGCAGTTTCTGTGCACACTGGAATATCTATTGCACTGTTGGTAGTGTTTCTGCAGAGTTAGCTTTTTTTGCTGTCCATGTGACCTTAAAGGGGCACGCACAGAACTTTGAGCACTTTCTGAATCTACTATATACTAGCACATTGCACTTTCTCTTTTACTGCAAACACCCTGGACTTTGCTTCCACCCTGTTCTTTGGGTCATATGTCATTCATGATAGATTTGTGACTTATATGCAATTTTTATATTGTGGCTTATTAATGAGAGATGTTCACAGTATTGAGGTTAATATTTGTATGGCGATCCCTTATCATTCATGCAGATTGTCTTCTTACCCTGCCCCCCTCTTTTTTAATTGCTCTTAAATAGTGTCCCCCTTTGCTTAACCATTTCACCCCGCGGGGATTTTTCACCTTATGCATCAGAGCAATTTTCACCTCCCTTTCATTCACTAATAACTTTATCACTACTTATCACAATTTATTGATCTAGATCTTGTTTTTTCCGCCACTAATTAGGCTTTCTTTGGGTGGTACATTTTGCTAAGAATTATTTTTTTTATAAATGCATTTTACAACAATAACAACAACAACAAATAACATTTGTAAAGCGCTTTTCTCCTGTAGGACTCAAAGCGCATAAGCATGGCTCAGACCATCGTGGTACAGAGAAAGAATTTTATAAGTCCGGAAATGCCAGGCTAAACAGGTGGCTTTTCAGTCTGGATTTGAATAGCTCCAGGGATGGTGCTGTCTTTACTGGGTGTGGCAGGGAGTTCCAAAGAGTAGGGGCAGCATGACAGAAGGCTCTATCTCCAGATTTTTTGAGGTGCACTCTGGGAGTGACCAAGTTTATAGAACTTGCTGATCTGAGGTTGTGAGAGGTGTGGTGCAGCTTCAGCAAGTCCTTCATGTATCCAGGGCCCAGATTGTGCAGGGATTTGAATGTCAGCAATCCAATCTTGAAGAGTATTCTCCATTCTACTGGTAGCCAGTGCAGTGAGCGAAGGATCTGTGTAATGTGACAGTGGTGAGGCTGGTTTGTTAGCAATCTGGCAGCAGCATTCTGCACTAATTGCAGGCGACGCAGGTCCTTTTTGGGGAGACTAGCATAAAAGGCATTGCAGTAGTTCAGCCATGATGTGATGAAGGCGTGAACTAGGGTTGGAAGATCCTCTGGGGGAATCAGATGTTTAATCTTTGCAATGTTCTTCAGATGAAAGTAGGGAGATTTAACTACAGATGAAATTTGGTTTCTGAAACTCAAATCCCCATCGATTAGTACGCACAAGGTTTGAGCTGTTTATGTCTGAATTCCCAATCCTGATTGGTGTTGCTTTAGGATAGAGCTGTTTTGATTTTGAGCGCTGGCTTTGGACAAAAAGGAGCTCAGTTTTGATAACAGGATCAATAAGAAAAAAATGGAAAAAATTCATGATTTCTCAGTTTTTGGCCATTATAGCCTTAAAATAATCCATGCTTCCATAATTAAAACCTATGTATTTTATTTGCCCGTTTGTCTCAGTTATGACACCATTTAAATTTTGTCCCTATCACAATGTATGGCGCCAATATTTTATTTGGAAATAAAGGTGCATTTTTTCCGTTTTGCGTCCAATTAAAAAATGTTCGTAGTATACCCCCTTCAAATGCATATTTAACCACTTAAGGACCAGCGGTCTCTGGGCACTTAAGGACCAGAGACCGCTGGTCCAATCCCGACAGAATCCCGACGAATTGCAGCACATACCCGTCGCAACCGCCATCATTGCCGCTCGCCGGGACCCCCAGGACATAGACTCTGCCTGTCTCTATGACGGCAGAGTCATGTGAGCCGGTCAGGAGCCGCTTTCATTGGCTCCTGACCCTGTTTTTTAATGTAAGCCAATGGGAACAGCTCACATTAAAAGCCAGGGCCAGGAGCCAATGAAATCGGCTCCTGACCGGCTCACATGACTCTGCCGTCATAGAGAAAGGCAGAGCCTGTGAGATGCGGCGAGAATTGTCGGGATTGAGCGGCGTGATCGGCGGAGACGGCGGGTGCGCGCTGCGGACAGTGATTGAAATCTACGCCCTGCCAGCCAAAAGCCCACCAAAACAGGGCGTAGATTTCAATCACTGCGGTCCTTAATTGGTTAAAAAGTTCAGACCCTTAGGTAACTATTTATGGCTTTTTTTTTTTATTGTAATTTTTTTTTTCCATTAAACATCTTATTTGGGTAATATTTTGGTGTGGGAAACAAACAGTTAATTTTTAATGGTATTATATGTGTAAATTGTAATGTAAAAAATATGTAGATGTAGTTTTACTATTTGGCCACAAGATGGCCACCTTGAATTTTTTCTCCTCCTTGTGCTTCTCGCTAAGCGGAAGCACAAGGGGGATGCGGAAATTTTTACGAGCAGAAATACTGAAGCCTCTTGTAAGAGCACTTCGTTTTTTCTGCTGGGGAGACGGATCGGTGATCGGGAACCATGATCACTGATCCCAGGGCTATTGCGGGACACCACGGGGCACGGTGGCGCACCTGCGAACGCACACTGGAGCGCGCCACAGCGCGGCAACGCAGCAGAGCAGCCGCCCAGACGTGAGCTTCACGTCCGGGCAGCAGAAATAGTTAAAGAGAACCTGAACTGAAAATTATAAGTCAAAATAAACATAAACATGTCATACTTCCCTCCAGTGTAGTCTACTCATCAATCTCTTTCTCCTCTACTGCATCCTGTTTGTCCACTGTGATCAATGGAATTCTCTGTTCTCCATTTTGAAAATGGCTATTACCCCATAACAGCTTCCTGGTCAGCACACTGTTAAACTGTAATATCGCCCACCTGAACCATAGGGAAACATGGACATTACCTTGCACATTCAGTTGTAACTGACAGCTGCTGATATATAACTGACAGCAAAATGTTTCAGTTCTGACAAAATATTCAACTAACGGATAAATATATATTAGCAAGTCTGCATATACAGTGGTGTGAAAAACTATTTGCCCCCTTCCTGATTTCTTATTCTTTTGCATGTTTGTCACACTTAAATGTTTTTGTTCATCAAAAACCGTTAACTATTAGTCAATATTAGACAAAGATTAACACAATTGAACACAAAATGCAGTTTTAAATGATGGTTTTTATTATTTAGTGAGATAAAAAACTTAAAACCTACATGGCCCTGTGTGAAAAAGAAATTGCCCTATGAACCTAATAACTGGTTGGGCCACCCTTAGCAGCAATAACTGCAATCAAGCTTAATAAACAAAAAACCTATTTGTGCGCTCCTCACGATTAGTGTGACTGCAAAGATTAAAACTTTTCCTGGATCGCACCTGAAAAAAGTGTGTGTGCCACTCTACAAGAAATATAAAAGTTGGACAGGGCGCTCTACAGTAGACAATTAGGGCTATCCTCGACCTTCAGATGAACAATATCAAACATAATAAACATAAATTAGACATGACAGTGACCATATCTAAATGGCCATATGATAATGTCCCTGATGTTAGAGTCAAATAACAGTCCACAGGTTTCTTCCTCCGGACCTTTTTAGTACATAGATAATTTTCAACAGTTCCTGAGTGTTATAGTAACAGTATACGCTCACCAGATTCCACAGCTGCCCTTCTCAGGATCAGCAAACACGCTTCTGGACCAAGCCAGTATTATCTCGATGTCCCAGCCTTTTCCTCCTCAGTAAGCCATGCAGACATAGGAGATAAAAAAACTCCAATAGTGTGATACTGTATACTTTAAATCTACTCCAATGCACCAGTGCACCCAAAGGTATAATATCAGCACCCTGTGCTTCACTGTGCTCCACCACCAGTTAATCAATAAAGCCTCTCACCACATGAACTGGCTGACCCAGCACAGACCAGCATCAATCACTTTTGCCGCTTGCATCAAACTTATATTTCCGTTGACAGCTTTCCTGGAACTCAAACAGGGCCATACATAGTGTAAAATCTTCTTTTATTAAAATGATTAAAACGTAGTGCACTTACAATGTAGTAGAATCAAAATGCGCATATAAAATTCTTATGAGCTCTTCCAGCGTCCCTCGCTCCTTAGGCCACGCCCAACTAGTTTCGTCCTATGACTCATCAGGGGCTAGGGCCAATAGGAGCGAGAGGACGCTAAGTACTTACTCCCAGGTCACATGTTCAGCAACGGCGCTCAGCGTAGTTCACTCATCTCTGCCTCAGCCTCCGCAATAGGCTGAGAATCCTAACTCTCCACCCCCTCACAGAAAGCAGGCTCATCATAGGCTAGGGCCTCTATCCAACTAAACTACATCTCCCATGAAACAACTGTCGACAATGCACCACGTGTGAAGTAGCACAGGGAGTAAAAATGAAAGAAATAGTTTCAAACCAAACAGGGAGAAGCTATAAAATAGATGAATTTATCCACTGCTGCAGCACGCATGTGGTTTACCTGCTATGGTGCCCATGCGGGCTGCAGTATGTGGGGAGGACAAAGAGAGCCCTGAAAAAGCGTATAGGTGAACATATCGCCAATATAAAAAGAGGATTTGAGGCACACAGTGTGTCAAAACACTTCCGAGAAAAACATGAACGTGACCCTACACTATTAAAATTCTGTGGGATACAAAAGTTGACAACAAAGTGGCGAGGGTGTCACAAAATCAGAGAAATCTCACGAATGGAAACAAGGTGGATCTACGAGTTGCAAACAATGGTGCCAGGGGGATTAAATGTCGAGCTAGACATAAATTGCTTCATTGCTGATGACTAGAAACTGCGGTGATGTATCATCCACAGCTGTGCCCAAGCGCTATCTGCAATGTGTGTTGGGATGGCGGGATTTTGGAGTACAGTTGTGGAATGACCACACATGCTGCAGATGTCTGTATGCAGATGAAGGAGGGATTCTATAGAACGCAGATGTACCTGAGAAGATGCTTTAACAAGTAGGCCGGCAATTAGTGTATAATGAGGCTGTGGGAAAGAGATGTAATATGGTTCTGTTAAGGGATGAGGATCTGCTAGTATAACATATAAGGATGTGGAAAAAACTATGGCAGACATCTGCGCATGTGTGGCAAGCATGCCCGAAATGTGTGCGAAATGTATGCAGAAGGGGAGACACTGTTGACATTGGATGGAAGAAATGTGTGTGAACACTGATTCAAGTTGCTGTAAAATGGGGTTCAGCAGGGTTCATGAATCATGCAGTCGGATTGCTGGGGGTGTTACGACTACCGTTCTAAATATGTGGGTGCTAAATCTAGTTGTTTTTCATTTTACTATTTTATTAATTGATCATTTTTAGGTATTAACTATATGTAAAGCGGAAACTCATTCTGAGAAGTTCAGAAGCATGGGTTTGAGGAGATCGCAACTCTGGGCCACCATAAACATGAGGAAAGATGGGTAATGTAGTTTAACATGGGCGGAAGCTGCCTAATGTGCATTGCCTTCCGTGTGGAACACGGAAGATCACACGGTGTTTATTTTAGATGGATTGCCCAATCAGGTTAAGGCAGGGGAGGCAGAGTAGTATCATGGGAGATGTAGTTTAGTTGGATAGAGGCCCTAGCCTATGATGAGCCTGCTTTCTGTGAGGGGGTGGAGCGTTAGGATTCTCAGCCTATTGCGGAGGCTGAGGCAGAGATGAGTGAACTACGCTGAGCGCCGTTGCTGAACATGTGACCTGGGAGTAAGTACTTAGCGTCCTCTCGCTCCTATTGGCCCTAGCCCCTGATGAGTCATAGGACGAAACTAGTTGGGCGTGGCCTAAGGAGCGAGGGACGCTGGAAGAGCTCATAAGGATTTTATATGCGCATTTTGATTCTACTACATTGTAAGTGCACTACGTTTTAATCATTTTAATAAAAGAAGATTTTACACTATGTATGGCCCTGTTTGAGTTCCAGGAAAGCTGTCAACGGAAATATAAGTTTGATGCAAGCGGCAAAAGTGATTGATGCTGGTCTGTGCTGGGTCAGCCAGTTCATGTGGTGAGAGGCTTTATTGATTAACTGGTGGTGGAGCACAGTGAAGCACAGGGTGCTGATATTATACCTTTGGGTGCACTGGTGCATTGGAGTAGATTTAAAGTATACAGTATCACACTATTGGAGTTTTTTTATCTCCTATGTCTGCATGGCTTACTGAGGAGGAAAAGGCTGGGACATCGAGATAATACTGGCTTGGTCCAGAAGCGTGTTTGCTGATCCTGAGAAGGGCAGCTGTGGAATCTGGTGAGCGTATACTGTTACTATAACACTCAGGAACTGTTGAAAATTATCTATGTACTAAAAAGGTCCGGAGGAAGAAACCTGTGGACTGTTATTTGACTCTAACATCAGGGACATTATCATATGGCCATTTAGATATGGTCACTGTCATGTCTAATTTATGTTTATTATGTTTGATATTGTTCATCTGAAGGTCGAGGATAGCCCTAATTGTCTACTGTAGAGCGCCCTGTCCAACTTTTATATAACTGCAATCAAGCGTTTGCGATAACTTGCAATGAGTCTTTTACAGCGCTCTGGAGGAATTTTGGCCCACTCATCTTTGCAGAATTGTTGTAATTCAGCTTTATTTGAGGGTTTTCTAGCATGAACCGCCTTTTTAAGGTCATGCCACAACATCTCAATAGAATTCAGGTCAGGACTTTGACTAGGCCACTCCAAAGTCGTCATTTTGTTTTTCTCCAGCCATTCAGAGGTGGATTTGCTGGTGTGTTTTGGGTCATTGTCCTGCTGCAGCACCCAAGATAGCTTCAGATTGAGTTGACGAACAGATGGCTGGACATTCTCCTTCAGGATTTTTTGGTAGACAGTAGAATTCATGGTTCCATCTATCACAGCAAGCCTTCCAGGTCCTGAAGCAGCAAAACAACCCCAGACCATCACACTGCCACCACCATATTTTACTGTTGGTATGATGTTCTTTTGCTGAAATGCTGTGTTACTTCTACGCCAGATGTAACGGGACACGCACCTTCCAAAAAGTTCAACTTTTGTCTCGTCGGTCCACAAGGTATTTTCCCAAAAGTCTTGGCAATCATTGAGATGTTTTTTAGCAAAATTGAGTCGAGCCTTAATGTTCTTTTTGCTTAAAAGTGGTTTGCGCCTTGGATATCTGCCATGCAGGCCGTTTTTGCCCAGTCTCTATCTTATGGTGGAGTCATGAACACTGACCTTAATTGAGGCAAGTGAGGCCTGCAGTTCTTTAGATGTTGTCCTGGGGTCTTTTGTGGCCTCTCGGATGAGTTTTCTCTGCGCTCTTGGGGTAATTTTGGTCGGCCGGCCACTCCTGGGAAGGTTCATCACTGTTCCATGTTTTTGCCATTTGTGGATAATGGCTCTCACTGTGGTTCGCTGGAGTCCCAAAGCTTTAGAAATGGATTTATAACCTTTACCAGACTGATAGATCTCAGTTACAGTACTTTTGTTCTCATTTGTTCCTGAATTTCTTTGGATCTTGGCATGATGTCTAGGTTTTGAGGTGCTTTTGGTCTACTTCTCTGTGTCAGATAGCTCCTATTTAAGTGATTTCTTGATTGAAACAGGTGTGGCAGTAATCAGGCCTGGGGGTGACTACAGAAATTGAACTCAGGTGTGATAAACCACAGTTAAGTTATTTTTTAACAAGGGGGCAATCACTTTTTCACACAGGGCCATGTAGATTTGGAGTTTTTTTTCTCACTAAATAATAAAAAACCATCATTTAAAACTGCATTTTGTATTCAATTATGTTATCTTTGACTAATAGTTAACGGTTTTTGATGAGCAGAAACATTTAAGTGTCCAGCACAGTGCCCAGCAGACCAGCATAGTGATCACTATGACGGGCGGGGTATGAAATGGGAGGCAGACTCCCATGCTGGCGTCACCCAATGGATGCAGGCATGCAAATCTCCACACAGCTGAATGGTAATCACTCAATCCTGAGCTGGCTTGATTATTATTTGCTAGCTGGTTGTGAATGCAAAGAACCCCCATAAGAAATACATGCAGAACCATGTAACAACATGCATGCAGGAAATCCAGGGCTATCTGGCTACAGCTCAGCTGCAACAAGCAATAGGTGGAATGATGACAGCATCCTGAGCTGACAAGAACTGCAGAGCGATCGCAAATGACAATGAGACCCACTGCAAATGCACAACCGAATGCAAGCAGACAAGCCAGAACTGTCCTTTTGCAGCTCCACTGCAACGAACAGAATACACTACAGGAGAGATCTTTACAATATGTATAAAAACTTTCTGTAATAAAAAAAAAGCATTAAGCTGTATTGACCACCGAGAATATTGTATTTCAAAGATGAAAGAAAAAGAAACAAGAAAGAAAGAAAGAAAGAAAGAAAGAAAGAAAGAAAGAAAGAAAGAAAGAAAGAAAGAAAGAAAGAAAGAAAGAAAGGAAATAGTCAAAGGGTGGGTTACACTGCTGCCAATTGGACTATAGTAACAAGGAGGGAAGATGATGGGAGGAATAATTGTGAAGCTAGGCAAAGTCTTCTTAAAGAAAATCTGTAACGAAGAAACCTCCCCTAGGGGGTACTCACCTTGGGTGGGGAAAGCGACCGGATCCTATTGAGGCTTCCCCCGTCCTCCTCTGTCCCACGGCGGCAGCAACGTAAACATTTACCTTTTGGCTCCAGCGCAGGCGCAGTATCCGCTCCTTCCCACGGAGATAGGCGGAAACAGCCGATCTCCATCGGGCCGCTTTACTGCGCTGGCACAAGTCTCCTGCGCCTGCGCAGTAGAGCGGACCCGACGGAGATCGGCTATTTCCGACTATCTCCGTCAGAAGAGCCGCAACAGTGCCCCCGCTGGAGCCTGGAAAGGTAAATATTGAACAGGCTGTCGGGTCTGTCTGGCCGCTGTTCGGAGGGCTGCAGCGAGACCCCCGTGGGACAGAGGAGGACGGGGGAAGCCTCATTAGGATCCGGAGGCTTCCCCCTCCCGAGGTGAGTACCCCCAGGGGACGTTTTTCTTTTTACAGTGTCTCTTTAAACTACAATGCGTAGATAACTACATTTTTTACAAGTTCTGAATGGAATATTTTCACAAAGCATTGGCAGGTGGATGGAGATAGGGGCTGCCAGTTGCTGCTTTGGGACGCCAGTTGCAATTTTGTCAGACATTTGTAAATAATCACAGTTACTGCTGTGTGTATTAAGTTAATTTAATAAAGAGGATTATGCACTACTGAGCATGTGATTATTTTACAGCATGTATGGTGCTTATTTCAAAAGGACCATTACACCTATTACAGGACTACAAAATATAATACTCTGTATAGCACCACAGAATATGCTGGTGCTTTATAAATCCATAATAATAATTATAACACAGATATGGTTACCTCCCACTTTGGAAAGTAAAACTGTTTACACAGGTCCCAGAATATATATCCAGGTATGCATCTTACTCTGTTAATATCTACTCATCGCTAGAATACAGAAAGATTTTGTTCTCTATCCAAGTTCTGCTTTGTAAAAGTAGGATTTAAGTCTAAGCTAGATTCTTTAAACATCTGCTGGGTGTGTGCGTAAAACCTAGGAACCACTGCTTACATGAACGGCCAAATTATACAAATCACACACAGGGCCTGCATTCTAAAATGCTCTGAGTTAAACAAAATAGAATAAATACTTTGCTATAAACTCCATAGTAAGCTTTCATTTCATTGTGTATTTTAATAGACTTTTTAAAACTTTTAATATAGACTGTCTCAAGCGAACACTGCCTTCAACTTTATTGAAATTCAACAGAAATAAACAACCATTGTATTACTTTCCAAGCAGTAATGCTGTACTTTATGTGGAGTTTAAGCTTTAAATTCATCCTCATGTTGTACCCTCTTTTTGGATATGGTTCTACATTTAGAAATTGTGGTCTGACAGCCTGGGTACCCAGTGGGCCAGTTTGCCCACTGGTCGGGCAATTCGGCATACTGTCATCCAGACACTTTCGGCTGCAATTTTAATGCAACCAAGTGGAAGCATTTGCAACTAGAGATGGCCCGAACGGTTCGCCGGCGAACGGTTCCCAGCGAACATCCGGGGTTTGCGATCGCGGAGAACCGCGAACTTTTCCGGAAGTTCGGTTCGCCCCCATAGTGCATCATCAGGGTCAACTTTGACCCTCTACATCACAGTCAGCAGGCACATTGTAGCCAATCAGGCTACACTCCCTCCTGGAGCTACTCCCCCCTTATAAAAGGCAGGCGGCATCAGGTTTTTCACTCACTCGTGTGCCTGCATTAATTAGAGAAGGGAGAGCTGCTGTGCAGAGACCTATAGGGAAAGCTTAGTTAGGCTCTTGTAGGCTTCTTAGCTTGCTCCTTGCTGATTCTTATTGCTAAAAAAAAGCACCCCTCAACAGCTCTTTTGAGAGCTAATCTTGTTCTTGTGGCCCACTTGCATTATATACAGCCCTGTCAGTCAGTCGCAGCTGGCCTTTGGCCCCTTGGTGGTATAAGTACTACTGTGCCAGGTGCACATTATAATACCCATCACTGCATATACCTACCTGTTGCTCACAGTGCACCCACCTACCTACGTGAGCACACGCAGTGTCACTGTGCCTGTCCGGTACCTGTCTGTGTGTGACAGGTGCACATTGTAATTCCCATCACTGCATATACCTACCTGTTGTTCACAGTGCACCCACCTATCTACGTGAGCACACGCAGTGTCACTGTGCCTGTCTGGTACCTGTCTGTGTGTGACAGGTGCACATTGTAATACCCATCATTGCATATACCTACCTGTTGTTCACAGTGCACCCACCTACCTACGTGAGCGCACGCAGTGTCACTGTGCCTGTCCGGTACCTGTCTGTGTGTGACAGGTGCACATTGTAATACCCATCACTGCATATACCTACCTGTTGTTCACAGTGCACCCACCTATCTACGTGAGCGCACGCAGTGTCACTGTGCCTGTCCGGTACCTGTCTGTGTGTGACAGGTGCACATTGTAATACCCATCACTGCATATACCTACCTGTTGTTCACAGTGCACCCACCTACCTACGTGAGCGCACGCAGTGTCACTGTGCCTGTCCGGTACCTGTCTGTGTGTGACAGGTGCACATTGTAATACCCATCACTGCATATACCTACCTGTTCACAGTGCACCCACCTATCTACGTGAGTGCACGCAGTGTCACTGAGAGGGAGCTGCATATGGAAAGGGAGGGAGCTGCTGTACATGGCTGTTACACATGGAAGAGGGAGCTGCACATGGAATGGTTAGGTGGGCTGCTGTACATGGCTGTTACACATGGAAGAGGGGGCTGCACATGGAATGGTAGGGGGGTTGCTGTACATGGCTATTACACATGGAAGAGGGAGCTGCACATGGAAAGAGAGGGGGCTGCTGTACATGGCTGTTACACATGGAAGAGGGAGCGGGCACATGGAAAGAGAGGGGGCTGCTGTACATGGCTGTTACACATGGAAGAGGGAGCTGCACATGGAAAGAGAGGGGGCTGCTGTACATGGCTGTTACACATGGAAGAGGGAGCTGCACATGGAAAGAGAGGGGGCTGCTGTACATGGCTGTTACACATGGAAGAGGGAGCTGCACATGGAAAGAGAGGGGGCTGCTGTACATGGCTGTTACACATGGAAGAGGGAGCTGCACATGGAAAGAGAGGGGGCTGCTGTACATGGCTGTTACACATGGAAGAGGGGGATGCACATGGAAAGAGGGGGGCTGCTGTACATGGCTGTTACACATGGAAGAGGTGACTGGACATGTAAAGAGAGGGGGCTGCTGTACATGGCTGTTACACATGGAAGAGGGAGCTGCACATGGAATGGTAGGGGGGTTGCTGTACATGGCTGGTACACATAGAAGAGGGGCTGCACATGGAATGGTAGGGGGTTGCTGTACATGGCTGTTACACATGGAAGAGGGGGCTGGACATGTAAAGAGAGGATGCTGCTGGAAAAGGGAACCTCAAAAAGTTGGCCCGAAAAGTTTGGCCTTGCCCAAATCACAAATAGTACTGCTAACAGCAGTGCTTATAGTGATGATACAAATACACGGGTTTGCTTGGTATCAGACAAATCAGGCGGTGCAATTGACTTTAATTGAAAATACTGGCAATCTTTAAGGCACCCAGTGGCCCCCAGTGATTATGGGTTTTTTTGCGAGGAGGGGTCCGTTTTGTGCAATTAATTCTGGGCACTGACCATTATGACCATTATCATTGTTTTTGCAGCGCACCAGTATCAGGATTTCTGCAGGGGGAAGGGATGGTTAATGTTTAGGCGTCCGGAAGAGAGTGGGGGGCGGGGGGTTAAGGGTTAGGCATCAGTATCAGGGTTTGTCGGGGGGGAGGGTTCTGTGTGAGAGTAGGGTTAGGTTTACCTGCAGTAAAATGTACCAATATTTTATAGGCAGTTTCCCTGTGCCTGATTTTCCCTTGTGCTTGTTTTTCACTTACGTATTTGCTTATACATAGCATGCAGCTGGGAACTAATTTTGCAGTTACATCAATTATAGTAGAAATAAATTAAAGTAAAAAGAAATTACCTACAAACTTGGGAAATTTGGATACTTGCACATTACTGATCATCACTAATGCCCTACATGCACACAGCAACAGGTTGCAATGCAGCTGTCCTAAAAAAAAAGTGGTTACCTTTAATGGATAATAAGGCAAACCCTGTATTTGAACTTCCAATTGCACCTGTTGTTAGCTGTCTTTATTTATTCATGCTGTTACATGCTCCCATCACATACTGTCAGTAAAGCTAAACTCTGGTCACAAGGTTTCCTACCTGTATGCAATATTTATCTGAATTGCGTTGGTGTGGACTTTGAAACCCTCTCACTTGATCACTTGACCTCAGCAGTCTGTCATCATGTACAGCACAAATTACATCTGATCTACACTCTCTTGGTCCTGGTGTTTGTATTTATATGATACTTCTGCTGTTTAAAAATAGCACACTGCCCTATACTAAAAAGACAGCTCCATCAAAAATATATATCTAGAAATAGCCTACTGTTGACTGACTTGACGCTCAGTCTTCCATTCATGAATAACTCACTCACTGGAGAGATTGTGGATACTGTGCTCCAAATAGTCTGAAGCTGAACAAATACCTACATCTGAAGGGTTTGCAGTTGTCCATAAAGTCCCCATATTCCCAGCTGAAGACCATAAATGGTCAATGACATGAAAAGAATTACTTACACGCAGGGGTATTAGAATCAATTTATTTGGCCAAGTAAGTTTGCACTTACAAGGATTTTGACTTGGCAGTTGTTTAACCGACACAAACAAAAACAATACAAGGCAGACAGTACATATATTACAAGTCAATGACCGGGCTAGTAAAAAAGGGCGCACAGGGATAGTGGACAAAAAGGGCGCCGCCATAGACTGCAATGCAAAATATCGGCTATTCGGCGCCCGACAGGAAAAAAAGGGCGCCCGATAAATAGCGTTTTACAGGGATCGTGTTAACAAAAGGCTCCGTTTACAGGATAAAGTTTATAACAAATATCGTTTACAAGTTCGTTTTGACTTTGTATTATACTTATTTTTTCGTTTGTAAATTTCGCTTATATGAGTTTTAACTAGTTTTTTCGTTTTAAAATTACGCTTACAAACCCATTACAACAAAAATTTCGTTTACACTTGTTTTATCATTTAAAATTCGTTTTCATATGCATAATGCTTAAATAACGTTTGGTATTAACTTTGTTTTTACACTTATAATGCGTTAATTATAGTTACTAAAATATCGCTTTCAATATTACTGTTATTTTAAGATTTCTAATGCATAAGTGATTGTAAGGTTATCTATTGTATTGTATGTGTATATACTGTATATTATATATACACCTTTTTCTACTTCTAATATTATTAATGTATACGTGATTTTAAGGCTACTTATTCTATGACAAATATATAAATTATTTTATTCATGTTATTTGGAGTGAAGCATTTTAAGGATTAAATATATTATTGTTTATATGTGTTTAGCGTGTTTGTGCAGTGGGGATGGTTAGGTTTAGGCACCACCAGGGGGGTCTAGGGGTTAGGGATAGGTACAGGGAGGGTTAGGTATAGTTACAGTGCAATATACACCACCAGGGGGGTGGTTAGTTTTAGGCACCACCAGGGGGGTCTTAGGTTTAGGCACCACCAGGGAGGTCTTAGGTTTAGGCACCACCAGGGGGGTCTTAGGTTTAGGCACCACCAGGGGGGTCTTAGGTTTAGGCACCACCAGGGGGGTCTTAGGTTTAGGCACCACCAGGGGGGTCTTAGGTTTAGGCACCACCAGGGGGTCTAGGGGTTAGGGATAGGTACAGGGAGGGTTAGATATACTTACAGTGCAATATACACCACCAGGGGGGTGGTTAGGTTTAGGCACCACCAGGGGGGTGGTTAGTTTTAGGCACCAACAGGGGGGTCTTAGGTTTAGCCACCACCAGGGGAGTCTTAGGTTTAGGCACCACCAGGGGGGTCTAGGGGAGGGGTTAGGGATAGGTACAGGGAGGGCTCTGTGTGAGAGTAGGGTTAGGTATAGTTATAGTACAATATATGTCATATATACAATTTATTACATTATGTGTATTTACACAAAGGGGGGGTCTAGGTGAGAGGGATAGGGATAAGGAGATATATCTGTGACCCTAAAGTTGGGTATAATTGTAGTAAAATACCTGTAAAACCTGCCATTCTAATACTATGCTTAATAAAAGTGTAAATATCGTTTTTACTATAGACGCTATTTGACGTTTTATTTCAGAATTCGTTTACTGTTATAGGCGGTATTTTGCCATTTCATTTCTGTTTATTTAACCTATTTAGCACTAAATTATCGTTTATAACATATTAAACGAAAATATGGTTTTGCATTCAAACGTACAATTTCGGCTACACCCCGCGCCCTTTTTTCCAGGCACCCTTTTTTGATAGACGCATCAATGACAGTGTGTAAGTATAGTGGCAGTAAGCAAGGTGAGAAGTGTTCATTTTCAGTTCTGTGCTGCATGGTTTCTTGTTCTAGGAGATCTAGCGTGGTTCTGCATTAAGCATGGCTACCGCCTGAGGGAAAAAGCTGTTCCTGCATCTAGAAGTTTTAGTTGCGATTGAGCGGAATCTTATTCCTGAAGGCAAGAGCTGGAAGATGGCTCTACTTGGGTTATTGTAGATCCAGGTATGGTTAAGGGGAGGTGCTGGGGGGGGGGGGGATCTCCTAAAGACTATTATTAACTCCATGGTTTTAAGAGCATTTAGTTCCAAGTTGTTGCTGCTGCACCAGGAGAAAATCTGACCCACCACATGCCTATATGCTGACTCGTCCTTGTTTTGTAGGAGACCAATTACTGTTGTGTCATCTGCAAACTTCAGAATCTTAACAGATGGATCTGTTGAGATGTAGTCATCGGTGTAAAGTGAGTAGAGCAGTGGGGAGAGCACATAGCCCTGGGGTGGATCAGTGCTGACTGTTACAGAGCTTGATGAATGTTTCCCAATTCTAACCTGCTGTCTCCTGTGGGTTAAGAAATTGGTTATCCATTTTCAAATGGATTCAGGTATGTGTAGCTGGGAGAGCTTACTGTGTAGCTACTATCTGTGGGGCCCACTGTAAAAATCTGCCAGCCAGGCCTCATCTTTCAGCCCCATTGTTTGGGAGCCAAGGGGGGCATTTCTTTAAAAAAGTACCCAATCCGAAGCTTGGGTATAAAACATCAGATACTTACCTAAATAGAGGGAAGCCTCAGGATCCTATTGAGGCTTTCCAGTTGGTCTGCTGTCCCCCGTCCCAGAGCGTGCCCCCCCCCCCCCCCCCCCCAAAGATTAGAGGCAATGCATTGTCGCTAATCCTAATCCTATCCTCGCATTGTAAGACTGATTATTAATTTTGAACCTGAGATTCGGCTTGGGTTCTCTTTAAGCAAATGCAGAGGCAAATGCAGGGCAATGGCAGTGGAGAATTATACACATACAGTAACTAGCTTTTGGTGAGACAGGTCCTCTTCACTCCTCTTCAGTGTAGCCGCAGTACTGGCAGCCAATCACCATGTGGCTCCTGTCATGTGACAGGCAGTATGAGCCGCATGGTGACTGACTGCCAGGCTCATGGCTAAACTGAAGAGGAGTGACAAGGAACTATCCCATCGGAAGCAGGTAATGTATAATCCACCACTGCCATGCCTCTGCATTTGCTAACAGAAGTGGCCCCCTTAGGCCCTGTTTACACTTAATCAGTTGGTATGTGTTAGTGTGCGTTAGTATGCGTTAGTGCACGTTAGTACGTTTTTTTCCATAGCAGTGCATTGGGAAGAAGATTTCAGTTAAAACGCGTTAAGTGTGAAAGGTGCCATAGGAAAACATGGGCATTACTTTGAAAATCAGTTCTCTTTTCCGTTTTAACTGAAAGCAACTGATTAAATGTAAAAGGGCCCTTAGCCCCCAGCACAATGGCAGGGGGCGCAGGGGCTACTGTTATGCCCCTGCTTACATGCAAATGTAATGCAGTATATCTTAAATTTGGGCCAATCAAAATATAATAGGAAGACATGGGTTGGTCACATTCGAAGATGCATACAAATTGAAGTACAATTACCTGCAAGCCAGAATATTTGCATGCATCTCACTGACCACCTTTACTTAAGAGACATCATACGCAGGCCCAGCCATTCCATGAGGTGAGGTGAGGTAAGGTAGCAGCTATTTTCAACATTCTTGACAGATTTGAGGGTGATGATTAATAAGTAAAAGTTCAATATCAATAGTTAACCGATAAATATTTTTAGATTTAGATGGCTAATTACCGTCAGTAGTACCTGATGCTCAGTTATACCATGCATAATATATCTGGGAGGAAAGAGGGGAAATTTAAAGCCTATCTCAGGCATAAAAATATGTACAGTACAGTAATCCAATGATGACTGATCATAATGTATTCATGGTTACGGTTGAGCCTTCGTATCGGATTTTGGCCGTTTTGAGTAAACTCATGAAACTCAGAATATTCCACTATTACGAGTACCGCATTCCGCATGAAAATTGGCATCAGCAACAGGAAATTTCAGCAAAAATATTCTTTAAACAATGGCCTGTGATGGGAAGTGGAACTTAATCTGGTATATGAAAATTGGTTATAAATCCAAGAATTTTTGGGGTAAAGTGATGTCTACAAAATGGCCGCAGTATAGTCCCCAGTTTCTGGAGGCCACAATAAAGTTGCAAAACGTTCTTTTCATGAATGGTGGGACCAAGGAAACCCCTCACCTGCTTCTCTTGGACTCCCGATCCATGTGAAAAATCAATCCCTCTGTAATTCTAAGGTGGCCTCCACAGACCGGGGATTACCCGGTGGCCATTTTGTTGGGGGTCACTGGTTTCCTAAAATTTTTGTTCCAAAGTGTCATTTTACCCGTTTATTTCCTATGAAGCTTTAACATTGATTATCTCAAAATCTACATGGTCTTTTCACAGATTTTTTTCTTCACCATGTCCCTACTGTGATCTCTAACATATATAGCAAGTTTGGTAATGATAGCATGTATGCGTTTTTTTTACTAACCACGGAAATTGGCACCACTGAATTCAATAGACAATGCTTGCGGTACACGGAACTTCGAACCTCAAAATTTGCCTGCAGAGCAGCAAGTTCCAATTAAATCGGAATTCGGCTGTTCTGTTCAACCCTATACATGGTGGCCACAGGGCTAGTATGAGGGCAATCCCATCCTTGGCATACAGCATCATGATACTTTCTTGTACAGCAACCACTGCTATTGTCTCTAGGTGCCTATTTATCAAGCATTTGATAGCATTGATCAGCATTTATTCTCCACATAATCCAGGTCACCATAGAGAAGTGAAGCACTGTAAGTAGCCTATATTGGTGATCAGAAGCCACATTATGCATTGAAATAAAGAAGTGATAAGTTGTTAGTCCTCCACTTTAACATCATTAGTTCTTCCATGTATTTGAAAGGTGTCAATCAATTACAAAAATGGTGACCAGTATGTTTGAAATAAGCGTCACTGCTCTCCCTTGCTTTCTTTTGACCAATCCTATTCTCACATACCTTGGAAGCAATGATCTGGAACACTCCACATTCACTTATCAGCCCTGATGGGAGAGTATCGTAAATTATTATCATCTATTTATACAGCACTGACATCTTCTGCAGCGCTGCACAGAGTATATAGGCATGTCACTAACTGTCACGTAGAGGAGCTTACACGCTAATCCCTACCATAGTGAGTCATTGTCTTATGTTCCTGTTGCAGTCGAAGGCCAATTTTGGGGGAGAGGGTTAAGCTATCTGTATGTTTTTGGGATGTAACCAGAGTACCAGGAGGAAACGCACGCAGACACAGGGAGAACAAACAAACTCAGAGCAGATGGTGTCCTGGCCCATATTTGAACCCCAGAATTGCAAGGAGAGAGTGCTATCCACTATGCCACCATGCTGCCCACTATGCCACCATGCTGCCCATGTAGACTCTGGACTTATTTAGGTATAAAATAGGAGATTTCTTAACCAGGACAGATACTATACCACATATAATAAATTTGAAGGATGAAGTATTAATTAAATTCAGTTGAGATCACACAAGCATAAAAAATTATGATCTCTGAATTACTATCTAATAACCCTACAGACTGTTACAGGAGGGCACTTGGAAAGCTGTTCAAACATGCTTCCTGAGGCTCTAAAGAACATTTAGAGACCCTAATCCAGAGGTGCCCACACTTTTTTGGCTTGTGAGCTACTTTAAAAAAATTAGCAAGTCAAAATGATCTACCTATGTTTTAGGAGCACACTTATATATACAGAATGGAAAATGTAGTGGGGTTGGGATCTACATGAAGTCCTTCCCGATCCACCGGTAGATCGCGATCTACCTAATGGGCACCCCTGCCCTAATCCATGAAAACCTGAGAGGAGACCACTTTTTTTTGCTCAGAACTTTCTACTTTAACTGATGGCTAACAAGGTATGAAACTGAAGGGCATTTAAACCTTAAAGAGTAACTGTCAGGCTACAAAAGCTAATTTAAACCTCTATTCTCCTGTGTTAAACAGTTTAGGAGGAAGCCAAAAAGGCATTAGTGAAGATAAAAATCTCTCTTACATTTGATGTGTGCTTATCAGCAAAGCTGTTATTCTTAAGAAGACGCAAGCCGCATACCATACTGCAAAGCATTCTGGGGCTCTCCCCTCGGCTGCTAATGAGAAGTTACAGGGTCAAGTAACAATAGCATGTAACTCAGTCCAGAGCACAGCACTGATAAATCTCCCAGCAGAGTACACTGCAGGAGTCCGCTATTGTTCCTAGCCACATGGCTAATTAATATTCACTGCACACTAGTGTTATTCAGTACAAGCTTTTCTGTGATCAGGAAGCAGAGAGGACATGACGACACATTTGGCTTCATAGGAGACAGACAAACATGGAACCCGCCATGAGCTGTCAGGAGCATCATTCTCTGCATATACTATATAAAAATTCTGTGAAATCCAAACGTGGACAGTGAAATGCATATGTAATGTAAGTACAGCCTATATTTAGCTACTGATATATGTGTTTATTTTCTCTGAGACCTTATACCTAACAGCTCCTCTTTAAGGCGTTGTTCACATTGCGTTCCGTTCGTGTGTCTGTCCACGTTTGAGGCGATTTTTATTTCCGATTCCCGGTGATTACCTGCGCACTGTTTTTTTGTGAACTGCTTTTCTAAGCGGTTTTGCCGAGCGATTGCGCTTTTAAACTCTTTGATCCGGAAAATAATAAATACAATGTATTTATTCTTAAAAACGCAAACGTAATCGCTGCACAAAGCAATTTTGTGAGCGTTTGCATTTTTTCCTATACCTTCCATTGAGGCAAAATCGCCTCAAAAATGGCCCATGCACCGCTTTTCTGAGCGGATGTGAACCGTCTCAGCACTTAAAAAAAGTGAAAAACGCCTCTAGTGTGAATGAGCCCTAATGGTGATTAAGTGACACGACTGGGAATCTTCAACAATGGAACAGGACAGATGATTGGCTAGCTGTTAATGGCATCAATGGTATAGTACAGAAATAAGTACATTGTGCCAACAAACAGGTAGGTTTTATGCTAATATTCTGGAGACAATTGCAGTTAATTTGGGTTATCATTGCCTTCAGACATTCAGTTGTTGTCGTCTGAACAGGTCCGTAACAATAGACCCTGCAAGGGATGCAGCTGCAGGGGGCCCAGAAGCCACAGGGGGCCCCGTCCTGAGAGACTGACAACTAAGGGCAAGGAGAGAAAAAAAAAACTGTCTGTTCTCTACATAATTGTTCTAATGACTGCATCTGCTCAGCCACTGATAACGAATCATACAAAGTTTTGTAGACAGTCCCTTATTCAGTGTGCAGGGGGAGGAGGCCCCATCCAAAGTTTTGCAGGGGGTCCCAGTGATTTCTAGTTACGCCCCTGCGTCTGAACCAAACATTTATGTTTGTAGTAGACAACAACTGAACGCCAGCAGATGAACACAACCACACATCTCAACCACCTTTAGGAGAGCAATTTACCAGGTTGGTTAGATTCTCTTTTATGGATCACTGTTGTATGTCCCTGACATAAGAATAGAAAACAGCTCTCCTCTAAGAAACAACACAAACACTCAGCTGAGCCTCTATACTTATTTGTCTTTCCTAGGGGAGGGGCTCATTTCACTTTAATCTGTCTCTAATTATAACATAATGCTGCTTTGCAAATCAACTCCATTTTAACGGTTACTGGTAGGCCATGATTTAATAAACGTTTCTCTTGAGTTTTCTAATTTTTTTCATCTTACCTACAAAATAAGTTTTCCGCTGTTAGGCCTCAATTCATCAAGACTTATCGAATTGGTTAACGACAATTCGGTAAAATACCGAATATGTTAAGTTGATTTCAGGATTCATCAAATTTATCTACAGCTGTTAGCGAGCATTCGGTAATAAATCGGTAATCATTCGTTAGTGATTTGTTAAAACGGAAGAAAGAGCAATTCATGAAAATGGAAGTGGGCGTGGTTTATCGTTGCATTTAGGATTAGTTATCTCCTTCACTGCTCTGTCGTTATTCCTGTCAGATCATTGCTGACAGAGAAGATGGAGCCATTTGAAGTGGTTATGTGTCAGCTGAGAGTGATTCAAAGGTGCAGAAGGGCAAGAATAAGGTCTAGAACCATATCAATTTGCAAGAGAATAGATGTATTTGCTATAACAGGACATCTGCATTTCTCTTGAATCATCTTCTAAGAGAACACAGGCAGTGCCAGGGTTAACTAAATTGCTAGCTGCACTACATTTTTTTCAAAAAAGGCTCCTATCAAATTGTGGGATTGTCCCATGTCACTTCCAGAATCCTGGTCCAGGTGTTAAGCCCTATTCAGAATGTTGCTACGTAGTGTTCAAAGGACTGCCTTTTACCCACAATTCCATGGGAATCTTATGGCCTTGTGTTAAATTACCGCTGTAAAATGGAAATATCGACATGTTACCGAATGGTTACCGAATTGTTATCGAATTCACACCGAATGCTGAAAAACCTTGATGAATACAACTAGAAATCGATAAACTTCGAATTCGGTAATTTAACAAACTGGAAAAAGTTATCTCAAAGACAATGATGAATTGAAGCCTTAGTGATTGCAAAATGTAGGTAAGCAAATGTATTATCAAACTTAAATAAATGTGGAACAAGTTTAGCTTTTTGAGTACTTTTTTAGCTTGCTGGAGGCTGAAAGGGTGTTTTATCGGTAAGGTATGAAAAAATACTGTGAGAAAACTCAGGAAAAAATGTTTTTGAACTTGGGCATTGTTACGGCTAAGTTTACACTATGTGTGTTGTATAACACCCACACTACAATGTGGCCATAACGCAACACATACTGTAGACAGCAAGCTAGGATAACGTGTTACAACACAGAGGTGTGAATATTCCCATACAATTGTATGGGCAGTGTGTTCAAAAAGACAGCCCAGAGCAGTGTGCATATTGTGAACCCACCATTGGTGTGGGCTATTCAGCACACACCCTGTCAGTTATGGAGTAGCCAGTTGAGTGCGGTCCGGTATTAGTCATGGAGAGAATCCGAAGACATAACAACAAAAGTTGTTTAGGCGATTGTGTACAAGATTCCTTTGCAAGCTTTCGAAACTTTAAGTTTCTTCTTCAGGCATGTTTCAGAACTGGATCAGATGGTCCTGATCCAGTTCTGAAACATGCCTGAAGAAGAAACTTAAAGTTTCGAAAGTTTGCAAAGGAATCTTGTACAGTTAGGCATTAAAGGTATCACCCAAACAACTTTTGTTGTTGTGTCTTCAGTTATGGAGTACACTCTACATTTTCACTTTCTCAAAGGAAACCTGTATTGAGAGGACAATGGAGGCTGCTATCCTCAGGGCTGCTTCTGACTTATTTGGCACCCCATGAAAAAATCCATGTGTTACCCCTCACACTACATTCTACCGTGGTTGATTGCGATGCGATATAACTGGCAAATTATAATGTGGAAAGTCATGCCACAATGCAAAATCTATGCACCGTTTGCAGTGCAGTGCAATCTAACAGAGTGCGGCATTCCAACGTACTGCATGCAGTGTACTACCACACAATGTGCACATTAACAGTAGCTGTGAAGCATACTTTTCATTGATTGTATGCTGCACTGCGGGCAACACTCAGATGATGTAGGGTGCGATTTTTCCCCTACATTGCGACTCTGTTTTTTACATTTTTCTCACACCAAGGGAGCACTGGCTTTACATTAAAGGGGAACTGGGTGCTGCATCTGGCAGATGTGATCTCCTGCCCTTTTTGTGATTGTCCCTGGGGTGGTCTCCTGTGGGAAAGAGGTGGGAGATAAAGTTTTGCTAAAAGCAGTGCTGAAACAGTGGTCTTCCCCTATCCCCAGAAAATCACCCAAAGGTCATGGCACACAGGACAGGAGCAAATCAAAGCAGATATTCCTCTCACTTTAAGTCCAGTGTTCTCCCCAGGCTATTTTAGCTGCTCCACCTGGCTAATTTTGGTGGGTATCCGGCTATCATCAGCCTGCCTCCTCATCCCTTCTTCTATGCTGTACGCAGAGTTGCACTGGCCCTGCATTCCCCCCTCACACCCCACCCGCCTAGTTTTTCATGCCACCCATACGGAAAAGAATTCTGGGGAGAGCACCAAATTCTTTCTCAATTGATGGCAGACAGATTTCCTAACCCCCTTCCCCCGTTAGTGGCCATATTGAAGCGGTCGTGTCCCAAACCTCCCCCTCCATTCATGTGCAACTTTCCTCCTCCTCTCTCCCAGCATCAGTGGTGTAGCTAAGAAGCCGTGGGCCCCAGTGCAAGTGTAGAATTGGGGCCCTCCAAGCATGCTATACATAACAATTGATACAACACACCAAAACCAATCAAGGACAACCACAGTGTCAGAGGTGTAAGAAGGGGATGGGGAACTGTGTGTTAATGATCACTGCTATTCAAAACATCTATAGAAGAGAATATTATCAGCACTGGACCAATAGAGCTAATACTGTGTTTGAGGGGTGGGACCCTCAAGCCCAAGGCCCCGATGCAGACACTACCTCTGCACCCCTTATTGCTACGCCACTGCCCAGCATCTACACAGTGCCACCATTCAATCCTTTTTCACCTCCCTAGGCATGGCATGCTGCTCTCTAGCCCCCTCTTCCAGCATCTACATGCTGATCATCAGCTCCAGCTTCAAATTTTATTTTATTTTTATTTATTTTTTTTTTGGGGGGGGGGGGGGGGAGCGACAAAGGATGCAGGATGGCTGGTTGGTAAGGTCCATTGGGGGATTCAAAATGGATAATTTAAAAGAAAAATAATAAGCTTTCAGCTTGTAAGGCTTCTTCAGACTCTTTTCTTATTGACTGACAATGTTAAAGTCATGCTGAGAATCCCCCATGAAGAGATGGACTAACCCAAAACCTGTTGGTAATGTCAGATTTCTACTACTTAAAGCGGATTCAAGGTGAAAAACTAACTATAACAAGTAACTTGTCTATATATCTTATCTAAAGTTTGGATAGTTTACACAGCAAATCTAGCTGCAAACAGCTTTAATAGAATATGATTATTTCTTCCTGTGATACAATGACAGCAGCCATGTTTGTAAACATTACACAGAGGCAGGCTTATCTGCATCTTGAGCAAAAAAACCTAATCCCCCCTCCTCCTCCCTCCTCCCCTCTGCCTCTGAAATCTCTGGCTAGTAATACCTCCCCTCCTCCTGCCCAGACTGAGCTCCCATGAGCCCTTGCTACTGTCTGAAAGTGCCTTGGCTCTCTGAAAACCGGTGGACGTGGCTTGTTTAGTTTATAGGGAATTAGAGTATTAAAATAAAAACAAAAAAGTAATTTGGCTTGAGGAAGGCCCTATAAACAATAGGAAAGGAACACAATTATGCAATGAGTAAAAGTTCATCTCGGATCCACTTTAAAGAGAACCAGAGACGAAGCACCCTCATGTATTTTATTACATTTATCAGTGGGAACATGACAGTAAACACCCTGCTTTTAGTTTAAAGGGAAACTGAAGAGAGAGGTATATGGAGGCTGACATGTTTATTTCCTTTTAAGCAATACCAGTTGCCTGGCAGCCCTGCTGATCCTCTGTCTCTAATACTATTAGCCATAGCCCCTAAACAAGCATGCAGCAGATCAGGTGTTTCAGATTTTAAAGTCAGATCTGACAAGACTAGCTGCATGCTTGTTTCTGGTGTTATTCAGATACTACTGCAGAGAAATAGACCAGCAGGGCTGCCAGGCAACTGGTATTGATTAAAAGGAAATAAATATGGCAGCCTCCGTATACCTCTTACTTCAGTTCCCCTTTAATTCTTCTCTGCTAAATCTGCCTGTTATCAGCTGTGATAAGAATCCCTGACTAAGCATTCAGTCTAGGTTTGACCTGGAATCATTACAGCTGAGTCAGTCTTCTGTGGAGTCTTTTTAAGCCCAAGCCTGCCCCCCTCCTGGCTCAGCTTTCCTGCTTTGCATACTCTGAGCTCTGATGACTGGGAGGAACTGCTGCTGATGAGAAAGAAGCTCTCAAACAACAGACAAGTGTGGCTGTGTGATCTGTGTGCACTGACTGTGCAATCATTATGCAGTTTCATTTTTATGAGAGACAATTCCTACAGGCAGCTGCACAGCATACCAGAATAATGAATGCAGCAGCAGCACTGCTTGTTTATAGTCTCATAGAGCCTAGACAGCACATCCACAACAGCTCATAACCTGGAAGCAGAATGGGTATGAGCCGGTGGCCATATTGGATTTTTCCTAGAGCAATAATGGATAAAAAAAGCACTCAAAAAGGCACACCAGAGCGGCAAAATTATCAGGTAGAGAGAGCATTTATTCTTTACAAGCTATCGACTGATATGTTTACTTTTATGGCTCATTTTACTCTGGAAGAAACGTACTTCTTATTTTTGTATGTTCACATGTATTTTAAATGCTAAAACACCGCTATCCCATGGCAGAACGAGGGGTATAAACCCCCCTAATCAGAGGGCAATATCCACGACTTTCTTGGTCGTGGATTTTGCTGCCCAGGGAGGCAGAGCTTTGAGCTGCAGCACTGCCTCCATTTGCGTCAAATCACTGCGGATCTCCGCCTCTCCCCTGCCCCTCTCAGTGAAGGAAGAGAGGGGCGGGGAGAGGCAGCAATCAGCGGGGATTGATGCGACGAGAGGCAGAGCTACAGCCCTAAGCTCTGCCTCAATCAGGAAGTGCTCCCCGCAATTAGACCAGGGGATTTTGGGGGTATAAACCACTCATTTTTGCAGAGATGCAGCGTTTTAGCAGGGCCCAACATGCTTAACCTCCCTGCCGGTTATCCCGAGCTCAGCTCGGGGTAACCTGCCGCGGAGGATTCCTCAGGCCCTGCTGGGCCGATTTGCATAATTTTTTTTTTGTTACACGCAGCTAGCACTTTGCTAGCTGCGTGTAACTTACGATCGCCGCCGCTCCCCGCCGATTCGCCGCAACCCGCCGCGACAGAGGGTGTCCCCCCCCCCCCGAGACCCGTGCGCTGCCTGGCCAATCAGTGCCAGGCAGCGTCGAGGGGTGGTTCGGGACTCCCTCTGACGTCACGACGTCGATGACGTCGGTGACGTCATCGCGCCCGTCGCCATGGCGACGGGGGAAGCCCTCCTGGAAATCCCGTTCAGAACGGGATTTCCGGATGGGTATATGCGCCGGCGGCGATCGGCGCATTCGGGGGGACGCCGCAGGGAGGGGGGAAGCATGTAGCTAGCGCTAGGCTAGCTACATGCTAAAAAAAAAAAAATAATGCGAAAAAACACCCTCCCTGCCGTGCGCAGCATTTTTTTATAACGGCAGGGAGGTTAAGCTAAATAAAAGGTAAAAACCTGTTTTTAAAATGGCTTCAGTCTCTCTTTAAGTGCAAAGATGTCAGCAACGTTTCCTCTAGAACTTTTTCATTTTTTACTTTTGGGCAGAGCAAGAATCAAAACAAAAAGCTTTTTTTATGACATTGTATCATTCTATAATATTAGCAGTTTACGAACTACACTCTGCATTTTAAACTATGAAACAGAGCAGAGCTAATGACCCTTTGAACGTCCCTGCAGTAAAATCTTATCTGAAGTTGTCTTTCATTGTTTCTTTGACGTTAAAGCGCTTCATAAAATAGCACTACTCTCTGACTAAATTAGTCGGAGAGTTCAGAGAAACTCTTTTGCATAGATAACAAGTAAAGTTTCTCAACTCTTCCTGTACTGAAACCATATGAGACTCATATCTTTGCTACTAATATCTTTGCTACTACATATCTTTGCTACTAATGTTCGAAGATATTGAACATTTTCACTTCATATCTTTGTGCTACTAATGTTCAAAGATATTGAATGTTATTTTCACTTCAGATTCCCTTTAAACCACGTTAAATCTAACGCACACACACAGCGCAGGTCCTGTCAGCGTAGCATGCGCTCTTAACTTATGCGTGATGCTTCTAACTGCTGCAGGATGTGCTCATAGCACGACTGCGGTACTTCACTAGCACAGTTGCTACTACATTAATTAACGTAGTATTGGCCGCATTAGTGGAGTACCGGGGTCGCGCAACAAGCACATTGTACAGCAGTTAGGAGCATCGCATGTAAGTTAAGAACGCACGCTACGCTGACAGGACTACGCGTAGAGTGCTTAAATTAACCAGCACTATGCGTGCACTGTGCATGAATCAAGCTGTATGCGGGGGATTTACTGCAGAAAGCAGTGAGAGAGATACTGAGGTTTTATACTGCAGAAATCAGTGAGTGGGATAATGAGATTTTATACTGCATAATGCAGCGAGAGGAATACTGAGGTTTTATACTGCAGAATGCAGTGAGGGATACTGAGGAGGCATCGTGGTATAATATGACCAATCATTTTCCAGCACTGTGTGTGAGCTCGCGACAACTGCACGGATCACTGAGAACACTGCCTCGATGAGCGAGGGGAAAACGGTCATCAAAAATGCAGATATGTCTGAGGAGATGCAGCAGGATAGTGTGGAGTGTGCTACACAAGCCCTGGAGAAATACAACATTGAGAAGGACATAGCTGCTCACATCAAGAAGGAGTTTGACAAGAAATACAACCCTACATGGCACTGCATTGTGGGCAGAAACTTCGGGAGTTACGTCACACACGAGACACAGCATTTCATATATTTTTACCTGGACCAAGTCACAATTCTGCTGTTCAAATCTGGTTGATCACTGAAATAAAGTGGGACTATGGAAACGTTTGTAAAGTTGTGATTGAAGGGAAAGCTCCTTTCACAATAACCCTGTTACTTTTGTTACTGGGATTTAATGTTCAATAATTTTCCAGATCGTACAAGTATATGCCTTGTATATAGCTTATTACCAGTTTTGGGGAGGACAACATTACTTATGGTTTGGAAATGTTGAGGAATCCTAAGTGCAAGGAGGAAACCCGTATCAACATGGGAAGAACAGAATAGCTCTTAGATTGTGACCTGGCCTACTTTAGAACCTGGGACATTAGTGCTGCAAGGCACACACACCATCCCCTAAGCCACCACACATTGAGAAAAAAACGAAACTTACACTGGCATTTCAGCTGCAATGCATTTTAGTTTTGCCATTTTTTCTGAGAATACAAGTAAAAAAATGGTGGATTTTTTTACTTTCTACAGAAATCCACAATGCTGCTTCTCTTACCTGGATCAAAAGCGGAGACTGTCAGCTTCCACTCTGATGGTTTAAAATTTGCCCAGTCATTTCTTTGTATTATAAGTTAAAAATATTTCCAGGTTTGTATATACATGTAGCAGAACGCAATGGACGTTAAGGTAAGTGCCTGTTTTTAAATTTTGGGAGGCAGGTGCGGGCGGCTCTTCCCGGCGCTGGCCACGCTTGGGGGGGGTCGCCTGCACCTCTCAGCCTCCCCCTCCGGGATGCCGCTGTGGTTTCCAGGCAGTGAGAGTGCTTGGGGCCCCGCGGCACCCCAGTTGTATGGGGGCATTGGGAAGCCTCCCCGTGGCGCTCCTGGATAGTGCTAATGTAGCATGAACTAATTCCCGCAGGGCAACCGCTTTGCGGTATCGGTTTTAACCCTGCAAACTTTGGCAAGCGAAAGCAAATGCATATTTGCATGAGCTATGTCTCGTGAATAGCCAATTAGGCCAAATTTGCAAAGCCAGATTTGTCAGGTGTTAAGGTGCGTACACACATGCGTTCCCCGATCGTTCCCCGATCGTTTCAAACGACGATCGTTTTAAAAAAAAGCAGCCAACGACAATTAAGTCTAACGACGGAAGAGCTAGATCGTTAAAAACGAACGATCTAGCTTGGTGGATTTTTCCCAACGACGATCGTTTGCAAAAGTAGTACATCGTTGGAAACGGTCGTTCGTACTAGGCTTGACATGCGCTTTTCACTATTCCTCCATGGAACTTTTCATTTTTATGTGCAGGCGCAATAGGTGCTTTTACGTGATGTAACGTTCGTTCTAACGATGTGATCGTTACATACCTTTTAAAACTAACTTTACTTATGTCGTTCTTTCGTCAGTTAAAAGTTCGTTCGTCGTTGACAACGAAGGATCGTTGTCGCATGTGTGTACGTAGCTTAACTTGGTTTGATGCACACATAAATTCTCTATAAAGTGTTTGTATATACATCTCTGCAAATGTCTGGAAGACACTTAAAAGACACTTACTGATTTATAAATGTGCCTTAAAGTAAATCTGAAGTGAAAATACACTTACGGAATAATGCATTGTATGTGGGCAGCACAGTGGCGTAGTGGTTAGCACTCTCGCCTTGCAGCGCTGGGTCCCTGGTTCGAATCCCAGCCAGGTCAAAATCTGCAAGGAGTTTGTATGTTCTCCAAGTGTCTGTGTGGGTTTCCTCCCGGCACTACGGTTTCCTCCTACATCCCAAAAACATACAGATAAGTTGATTTGCTTCCCCCTAAAATTGGCCCTAGACTATGATAGATGCACTACACAATACATACATAGACATATGATTAGGGTAGGGACTAGATTGAGAGCCCCTCTGAGGGACAATTAATGATAAGACAATATACTCTGCACTGTGTAACATGTCAGCGCTATATAAATACTCAAATAATATAAATATTTAAAGTAGTTATCAGGCAAAAAAAAAAATGAGTTTCACTTACCTGGGGCTTCTACCAGCCCCATGCAGCCATCCTGTGCCCTCATAGTCACTCACTGCTGCTCTGGTCCCCCTCCATCAGCTTGTTTAGTTTTTGCCGCCTTGGGGTCGGCGGGCCGCACTGCGTACATTTTTATGCATTCCCGCTGGTGCAGGAACATTAACACATACATTTTCACGTGTTAGTGGTTCAACGCGTAAAATTTTACGCGTTGAACCACTAATGCGTAAAAATGTTAATGCTCCTGCACCAGCAGGAATGCGTAAAAATGTACGCAATGCAGTCTGCCGACCCCAAGGTCGGCAAAAACTAAACGAGCTGACAGAGGGGGACCAGAGCAGTAGTGAGTGACTACGAGGGCACAGGATGGCTGCATGGGGCTGGTAGAAGCCCCAGGTAAGTGAAACTCATTTTTTTTGCCTGATAACTCCTTAACCACTTATCAGGATTGAGGCCGGGCGATCAGACTTCCCCCCTTTTTCCCCTACTAGGGGGATGTCCTGCTGGGGGGGTCTGATCGCCGCCGCTCTGTGTGGCCGAGCGGGGGGGGGGCTCCTCAAAGCCCCCCTCCACAGCGCTATTCCCCCCTCCTTCTCCTTCCCTCCCTCTCCTGCTCGAGATAGGCGGTACAGGACGGCGATCCATCCTGTACCGCCTCTAATGTCAGACGGCGGTGATCCCTGGCCAATCAGAGGCCGGGTATCGCCGATCTCCTTTATGGCGCTGCTGCGACATCAGCGCCGTAGGATGTAAACACAGGGGATTTCTTCCCCGCGTGTTTACATTTCACCTGCGAGATGCGATCGGAGGCTCGCAGGCTGTTCACGGAGACACCCTCGAAACCCACTTACAACCAGCCGCCGTTAAGTAGTTAAAGTGTAGTACAGCTAAGAAATAGAGCATTAGTAGCAAAGAACAGAGTCTCATATTGTTTTCAGCGCATGAAGAGTTAACAAACTTCAGTTGTTATTTATGCAAAAGAGCTCTCTGAGCTCTCAGAACCAGAGAGTCCTATTTCCTGAAGCACGTATACATCTGAGGGCTGGTGCACACCAAAGCGGTTCTGGAGGGTTTTTTAAAACGCTTGCAGAGGGAAAACCGCTTGGCTAATGAAAGTGAATGGGCTGGTGCACACCAGAGCGGTTCGTTTTTTCCACAAACGCAAACTCGGGGGCTGCAGCATTTTTTAGATTTCAGAGGCGTTTCTGCCTCAATGTGAAAGTATAGGAAAGAGGAAAACCGCTCTGAAAAACACTAGATCAGAGCGGTTTTCCAGGCGTTTTTGTTACAGTAGCTGTTCAGTAACAGCTTTACTGTAACAATATTTGAAATGTGCTACACAAAAAACGCTCCAAAAAACGCTAGGCATGTTTAGGAAACATGCCTAGAATTGCTCTGAAATCTGCTTCAAAAACCTCTAGTGTTTTGCAGATCTGCTAGAGGTTTTTGGTGTGCACTGGGCCAAACTAACAGCCTAAGGCCTGGAACTCACTACAAAACGCAATTGCGAATAGCAATCGCTAGCATTTTCTGTGAGCGGTTTGTTAGTGATTTTATCAGCGTTTTCTGGCGTTTTTGTGAGCGTTTTGCAAAAAGTGCATAGCGTTTTGTGAGCAATAGCGAATAGCGTTTAGCGATTTGCAATATGATTGGTTAATTCAATTTTTTTGTTAACCAAATTTAGCCGATGTGGTTTTTTTTAGCTTTTACAGGGGACTACACACCTGTATGAGTGGCAGCATCACATACTTCAAACAATAAATTAATGATAATAATACTAATAAGTACTCACACAGAAGCAATAGTTAATAGCAATACTTAACTTTTATTTTCTTTTTGCCTTTTTAATATTTGGCACCTTTTTCTTTTATTTTTTTGAGAAAAACAACCTCAAGTACAAATTTGTATCTGTATGAAGCACACATAACCCACAGTATTTTTGGAGTGATGTACTCTGTGTACAGAGCCTGCAGTTCTGCAGCACTTCCGACCATCCAGCAGACATCACCAGGAAGTAGGAAACTTTTTTTATATAAAGCCTTCTGAGAAGCACAAGGCCTTCTGGGTAGCGTTTCAGACAAGCAAAACGCTAACTAAATCGCTCTGTGTAGGTTTTGACAAGCGATTAGGCCAGCTTTTATATACTTTACATTGCATAAACGCTAACGCTAAACTCTAAAAATGCAGCATGTCCTGCGTTTTGGTAAACGCAATCGCTCCAGTGGAATTTGGCCCGTCCATTAACATTAGCTGAGCGTTTAGGGAAATCGCTAGTGGTTTGAATCGCTCACTAAACGCTCACAAAATCGCCCTAGTGAGTTCCAGGCCTCAGATCTGGAATCCACTAGGAGTGCTTTTCTGAGCACTTTGTGATTTGAAAAGCTCTAGCTAATGTAATGCTATGGGTGTGATCCCACTAGAGGGATGTAATTTTATAAAAATCCCCCATAGCATTGCATTAGCAAGAGCTTTTTCAAATCACTAGCGCTTAGAAAAGTAACCTGAGAGCTGGGCGAAGCTAGGGCGAGAAGGGGCGTGACCGGGTGGGCTCTGAGCTGGACGGTCCAAGAACAATAGGGTCGCCAGGTGTGAAAGAAAGGTGGAGTGTCCTGGCCAGGGCCAGGACACTATAAGACCAGGGGGCTGGCCTGGCAGCCTTCCTTTTGGGATCGTGTGGATGCAGCAAACTTCTCTCTTCGCTGGAGCAAAGGCTGGGGTAAGTGCAGGCTTTTCTTACTAGGCCCTTAGACAGAAATCTCTCCCCAACCTTCTCCCAGCATCAGGCCCACAAACAGCAGCTCCCCTCCCGGCAGAAACATGCAATTTCGCAGAACTGCAGAGTCTAATTAACATCCCATCTCATACTGCCTCTGGGCACTCCAGGCCTCCCTCCCATCCAGCCTCGGTAGCCCCTTTAGTGCCAGCCAATCCACCCATCCCTCCCAGCGCAGCCCATCCATCCCTCCCAGCGCAGCCCATCGCTTCACATCCATTTCAGCCCACCCATCCCAGCCACCCCGTCCCAGCGATACCACCCCAGTGCCCCGACCCATCCAACACATACGAACCCCCCCCCTCCCCAAACAGCTGCACAGTATACCAACAGGGACAGCCATGGATGCCCCTATACAGCAGCTTTGGGACCGGGTGCGGGCCATGCCGGGGGAGCAGGGGATGCTGTGGCTTCAGGCCCAGCTCACTAACCTGTCTGGGGCTCCACGGCCGGAGGGCACGAGGAGAAGGAGGCCTCCGGTCCGCTTCAGCCCCGCAGGTTCCCCAGCCAGGAGCAGGAGGCGGGGGGAGGAAGGTCCCATCACTGCGGAGGTCGGCATGGGGGGCGGCGGGGCCCAGTCCCAAGTAGCAGGTCAGCAGGGGAGAACAGCGGCGGCGGATTGTGGGGGGCGGGGGGAGGAGGGCCCCATCGGAGCGGAGGTCAGCGCGGGGAACATGGGGGCCCAGGCAGCGGCGGCGGATTGCGGGGAACGCAATGGTGGGGCGGATAGGGGCCGGAGTGGGGAGACTCGCTCGCCCGTACAGGAGCAGGCAGAAGGTCCACGCCCCCTCCCTCTCCCCCCTCGAGGCCCAACCCAAAATGGCCACCGCAAGGAGCTCCCACAAGATGGCCGCCACCCGGGTCTCCAAAAAAATGGCCGCCGTCCCAGCTCCTCAAGCCCACGGCAAAATGGCCGCCGCCGGGACAATGCAGGCAAGTGGCCCTGTCAGCGCGTCCAACGCGGCGGCGAACGCAGCGGTGGGGCCAGGGGGGGCCCTGCATCAACCCCCGCAGCGCAGCGCACCCCATCCCCAACCAGCCACCAAGCGGCCACTCCCACCCATAGGCCGTACAGACCTGGCCATCTAGGGGGACCCAGCCCAGCCCCGAGCCTGCAGGCACTGGGACAAGTAAAGGGCTCACCGCAGAGCCCCAACACGGATCCGGGAGCCGTTGGGGGGAGGCAGGGGCCACAGACAGAGGGGGCCCCAGGAGGACAGAGGGACGCAGGGCAGCACAGGGGGGGGGGGGGCCGCAAGGCTAGGGGGAAGAGGGCAGCGGGCAGGGGGGCCACGAGAAGCCAGGGTGGGGGTCAGGGGGCAGCACTGAGGCCCGGCAGGTGGGAGGGGGGCAGAGGGCGGCAACAACAGCCGGAGCACGCCACGGAGGTGAGTTCGGCAGAGGAGGGGGGGGGAGAGCGAAGGAGACCAGGAGGAGGATCAGGGCCAGTACGGGGGCCAGCAAGAGGGCGGATGGGGATATCAAGAAGGCGCGTGGGAAGCGAGGGTGGACCAGGCGCAAGGCCGGGCCAGCAGCAGCGGGGAAGGACGGCAGCAGCAGGGCGCGCGGCAGCGGTATAACTGGGCGGAGGGAGTCGCCTCTTTCTTATTGCCTCAGCAGGTCGCCCATCACGGCTCCGGGGAGCAGATAGCTCAGGGGCCACATGGAAGAGATGGACCAGCGGCACTCCAGGAGGCGGAAAACCAAGCAGGTGAGACTAACAAAACGATTGCCAACGAAATGTATGCTTCTACAACTGCTAATGGTGTTTCTCAGGAGGGGGACCAGCGGGCTTTACTGCTGGAAATCCTAAAGGCCATTAGTGCAAATAATACAACCCAGCAGGGAGGGGCCTGGGGTGGGGGTGAGGAAGCAAGGCCCGCGAAGCAGACGGAGGTGGGCGGCTCGGTTCCAGAGGTTGGGAACGGTCAACCGCCGGTCGCCGCAGCCCCAGAGGTGGCAACGACCGAGAAGCCCGGACGGGCACCCCGTCTAGCCGATTCGGCTAAGAGCAGCACCTACATCTGCTTTGCGGGCCCCTTAGGTTTCCACGTGTCAGAGGAAACAAAGGAAAAAATTTGGAAGGGTCAGTACATTGACATATTCACAGTACTCCCCCTGGATAACTTTAACATAGACAAGTGGGAAATGGGCAAAGAACACCGCAAGGAGGAGGACAACATAAGGCGAATGTATAGACTAATACCCAGGACATTCCCCAACTGGTCTAGGGCGTTTCACATCTTCGCCAGCATAGTGGGGGAAAAGAACCCAGAACAATGCGCAGCAATGTTCTGTTACTTGGACGGCATCAGGGAAGCACACCACAAATACGGAGGGAAGGCCTGGCTGCTATACGATGAGCAGTTTCGCCAAAGGATGGCAGTCAGGTCATCTTTGACGTGGGAACACAGGGACATCATGCTATGGATGTCGCTGAGTAGCCCAGACAAGCCGGAGTACGGTAGCGAGTACAAGGGGGGCCACAACACCCCTTTTAGAGCGCAGGACGGCGGGGCAGATGCCTCACTGGCCCAGCAGAAAAAAGGTTTATGCTTGAAATACAACAATGACACCTGCGAGCGGGGATCCACATGCAGATATAAGCACGATTGCGCAGCCTGCGGGGCCAGCGGGCATCCAGGGGCTAACTGTTTCAAAAGAAACAAGAACACACAGGGAACCAAGACAGAGCAATGAACGGGGAGAGGGGGTCACGCCAGTTAACATCGCGGCGATGGCCCCATGGCTAGTTAGGTACCCCAACAGGGAGCAAGCCGACCTTCTAGCATATGGCGTTTGGCCAAGCAGATCGGCCTGCTCAAACGGCAAACGCAAAACTATAACCAACCTACACATCTCCCCCCTAGGGGGGGGGGGGCCTCAAAAGAGAGGCAAGTAAATATCGCTTCACCCATCACCTATCACACCCATGGGGCACGTCGGTAAACGACGGGATCGACCCAGGCTTAACGGCCATCACGCTGGCACGGCGGATTGGAACTACCGGGCGCACTGGAGGTATATGGCCGCAGTGAACACGAAAGTCGTCTGTTTCAACTGGCTTTTGCATTAACCTTTCCATGGAGCTCTAAGGTGGGGGAGCGGGTATGCCCCAATAGAAGTAGGGGGGGGGTACAGCGGGAGGATATCTCGCTGTCTCTTTTATATGGCCTGAGAGAGGCTCTCGAGGCAGCGCTCTGCGTGTGGGCGGGCATTCGTCCTTGAGAGGGAAAAGACGAATGCTGTGGCGGGTCCTTGACAATGCCGTATCTTTGGACATCGAGAAAGTATTCCCCACCGAGCTGGCATAACCAATTAATGCGCCGAATGAGGATCCCATAATGGAATATATATGATAATGATAATGGATAATGGCAATAATGGATAATGCAATAATGTATAATGTGATAATGTAAGCCGAAGGCTGGTGGCCGGCACGGGAGGGCATTGTCAAGGGACCTGCAGAGCGCTCAAGCTCCCCGCCATCTGTCAATAGAAATATGTTGTGATTGTAATATGTTTTTGTTTCCTTCTCCCCCTTTTTATTTCAGTGTTTCTTGTCACAGCTCATTTAATGTTTAATGTCAACACTGTAATAAAGCTGTGGCCTTATAACTCCAATTGGGTGTCATAGCTTTTGTTACGGTAATTAATAAGGTCGGCTCAAATAGGGCCCTACCCTGGTCAAGTAACCTGAGAGCTGGGCGAAGCTAGGGCGAGAAGGGGCGTGACCGGGTGGGCTCTGAGCTGGACGGTCCAAGAACAATAGGGTCGCCAGGTGTGAAAGAAAGGTGGAGTGTCCTGGCCAGGGCCAGGACACTATAAGACCAGGGGGCTGGCCTGGCAGCCTTCCTTTTGGGATCGTGTGGATGCAGCAAACTTCTCCCACCCACCCTCCCGTTGCCGCTTGCTCATCGGTAGCAAGCGACAAGATGGGTGTTGGGAACACCCCATAACAATGCAAACTTGTTGTATCCCTACAGACTTCGTCAGCTGAGGGCGGGTCCTTGACAATGCCGTATCTTTGGACATCGAGAAAGTATTCCCCACCGAGCTGGCATAACCAATTAATGCGCCGAATGAGGATCCCATAATGGAATATATATGATAATGATAATGGATAATGGCAATAATGGATAATGCAATAATGTATAATGTGATAATGTAAGCCGAAGGCTGGTGGCCGGCACGGGAGGGCATTGTCAAGGGACCTGCAGAGCGCTCAAGCTCCCCGCCATCTGTCAATAGAAATATGTTGTGATTGTAATATGTTTTTGTTTCCTTCTCCCCCTTTTTATTTCAGTGTTTCTTGTCACAGCTCATTTAATGTTTAATGTCAACACTGTAATAAAGCTGTGGCCTTATAACTCCAATTGGGTGTCATAGCTTTTGTTACGGTAATTAATAAGGTCGGCTCAAATAGGGCCCTACCCTGGTCAAGGCTTCTAGTGGGTTTAAACCCAGAGACAGGCTTAGATAAGTTTTGACAGCAGGGGAGCTCAAAGTGTCATTAGCTCTGCTCTGTTTCATAGTTTAAAATACAGAGTGTGATTTGTAATGGCAAATATGAGAGAATGCAATGTTATAAAAAAAATAAAATTAAATTAAAAAAAGCTATATACCTGAAAATAAAAAAATGAGACTCTTTTCTTTACTACTAATGTTCTATTAATTATCTGTACTAGACATACAATTAATTATATCATAAGGTGTTTTTTTTCCGCTTTAGCGTCACTTTAACTACCTCTTGACCGTGTCACGCCAATGGGCGTGGTCGCGGCGGCAGCCCCAGGACCGCCTAACGCTGATCGGCGTAAAGTCCTGGGGCTTCAGTTTGCAGGAGATCGTGTGCAGGCTGCGTGCGCATCTCCTGCTTGGTAGGTCTGCACTTTATCTGATGAAGGGGACCCTCCGTGGCCCCGAAACAATTGTCATGTTGTGCATACAATAAAACTGCTTGGAACTTTGAACTGGTGTGCCAGCCGACCTTGAATTGCTTGTATTGGACTGATGCCGCTTCTGCATCAAGGCTGAGCACCCGACTACAGAAACACGGCAAGGTGTGCCTATCCAAAACCTGACACTGCTTGGTAGGTGGAGCAGAGCTCCGCCTTCAGTCTGATCGCCGCCCCGAGACTAATTAGGGTGTAGTCTAATTAGGGTGTACAGTGCTGGGATCTACAGCAGCGCTGTACTGGGGACAGCCGTGTGACACAGCTGTCCCCTCCAGAGGCACAGAGGTGATCGGCTGTCATAGGCTGAAGCCTATGATAGCTGATCACAGGGATTGGCTGGCGGAGGAAGGAAGGGGGGGGGGGAAGCATACAAATAATAAAAAAAAGACATTTTTATTTAAAAAAATGAACACATAAATATTGATTAAAAAACAAACACTGGGGGGGGGGGGGGGGGGGGGTGATCAGACCCCACCAACAGAGAGCTCTGTTGGTGGGGAGAAAAGGGGGGGGGGGAGAGATCACTTGTGTGCTGTGTTATTCGGCCCTGCAGCTTGGCCTTAAAGCTGCAGTGGTATATTTTGGATTAAATGGCCTGGTCACTAGGGGGGTTTTCCAATGCGGTCCTCAAGTGGTTAATTGGGGAACTAAGTATTGCAGCAGTATGGCTCTTCCTTCTACAGGGTCACGCCTGATGACTCCATATGGTTATACCGGTGACCAGGGCCAGATTTAGGCCAAGGCCACCTAGGCCATGGCCTAGGGCACCACAGGAACAAGGGCACCAAAGCAGCAGGGTAAAACTGTTGCAGCATTTGCAAGCGTGCAAATGCTGCAATGCAGGCAGATCAGGCTAGCACTGCTAGCTGACTGTGCAGCGGCCACCTTGCTCTCTGTGCATGTTTGCATTGTGGCCGGTGGCTATGGACGTGGGCAGCATTGGAGATGGAAAGGAAGAGGAAGCTTCTGCACTGGAGAAGAGTGGAGAAATGAATGACACTGATGGCTGCTGCGGTGTGAAGGTGAGCTGGCTACCTATACTGAAAGGGGGTGGGAAAAGGAGGGATTAAGGGAGTCATCTGGCTACCTATCTAAGAGGGGAAGGGGAGGGGTCATCTAGGTACCTATACTGGGGGAGGTCATTAAGCTACCTATACTAGATGTAAGGGAGAAGGGATCATCTCACTACCTACACTGAATGGGGGGAGGTGGTGACAGTGGTCTTGGGCGGTATAGAGTACAAATTCGGCCCTGCCGGTGACACCACTAGGAATATCTAATGTTGACAGGACAGAGTTGATTGGCCCATTCTTTTTGCTATTCAGCACTAGGACCTGATGTTGGTGTCACTGTTATAAACACATTGCATGTTGGATTATTCTGGCTCTGTACAAATTAACAAGCTGACACATCATTGCATTCCAGCGGTTCTGGAGGTGTGTTGAGCTTCTAAGGGTAACAATGGTTAATTTGCATATATTCAGCAGTGATGCCCTGGGAGACATCTCAAGCTCACTCCAACCTGAATTATCGCAAATTCTTTCTGTTTTAGGAAAGCAAACTTTTATTATAAATACAATACAATATATAAATACGATTCCAGCATGCCCAGGTGATTACAGATGACTCATGGTCAGAAAGAAAATGATTTAGTCTAGGTTCACAGTTGAATTGGCGTTGTGTTCCCTGTAACAGCAGGAATGCAATGCAGTGAAATGGGAAATCGTCGCCGTACGCTATCTGCGCACTGCTTAACATATATTGAAGCATACAGTCAAGGAAAAGTATGCTTCACCATCACTGGTAATGGACACATTTTGCAGTAACGCACTGCATGCAGCGCTTCAAGATATCACATGCTGTTATACCGCAATGCACCTGACGCACTGTGAAAGTCACATAGTTGGTGCATTGCGTTGCAGCAAGCCGCATTACAAAGCAGCTGTTTAGCTGCAACGCACCACTGTAGATGTAGCCTCACTTCAATCATCTTGGTTATTATAATCTTGAAGATCATTTGAAGAGTAATAAGACCAGTCTGAAAAATCCTATGAACTTTAGTACAGCGGAAGATCAACTACAGTAATTGATGGCTGAACCAAGTTGACCTGTGGCTAAAATCAGCTGAAGAAGGCCACCCACTTGTCAAATTATTTATAGTTCTGTTGGTAACAATGTTAGATTGTATCCAACCCTACCACATTCGTTCAGGAAGGTATACAATTTATTGCACACATAAAGTCATTTGACATGCTGCTGAAAGTCACAGCCAGATTTTACACTAAGCATTTCCTGATGATGAAAACGTTCCCCCCACACCGTGCACTAATAAATACCACTCTCCATACAACCAAAAGAAAGTTTCAACTATCCACCAATGAGGAGGGAGCCGTTCACTGAACTCCCCCAGCTTAGCAGTGCAGAGAGTCTGGAGAGTGGGAATCAGATAAGAGATGCTAAATGAACTGCTTATTGTGTCCAGACTGGTTTCCTCTATACAATGCGCTCACATGGATGTCTCAGGCATTAGAATGAATGTATTCAAAAGCACACATGGAGGATGTATGAGATCATTTCCATTCCATTAAACATTATTCAATTGCCATATGATACCATATATACTGTAAGCGCATATTAGTTATTCTGGTATATCATTATGGTAATATAATTGTTCACTGAGAGTACATTATTGCAGGATTACCTCCATCCGATAACAGTATACACTGATAAAGAGCTCAAAGCCTCTGCATCTGTACTAAACAGCAATCCAGTGTAACAAGGGCAGAGTATAAGTAGCTTACCAACGTGTGTCATCGTGATAATGCTCCAGCACAGAGTAGCCAAAAAACGATCCATTGGGACCTTGATAGACAATAGGGTGATCCAAGTCAATGTTGTAGCAATGGACCAAAGTTAGTGAAATAACTCCAAGTAGAGCTTTAAATGGACCCCGATGAGCCGTGCAGTGAGATCCGCTAGCCATCCCGTGTGACTCTCCACAGCCAAACCTGCAATCAACTTCTCGGTGCCCAGATCAAAGTCAGAAGACTTTGCAGAGATGCCAGTTGTGCTAATTAGCCAGATGTGGCCCGCGTCCCAAACTGGAATATCACAGAGGTGTGGCAAGGAGTGACTTGGGACTGCTCTGGCCAAATAGTAAGGAGACCTATCCGTGCTCCGAGGGAGTGGATTTTTTAAAAGAACTCTGGTAACTACTCGAGTCTCTGAAAGAAAGGTAGGACATCAAAGCACTGGGGACATCTAGTGTTTACTTTTGATATTGCAAACTAAAGTATTCACTAAGGTCTGGTGAAATCAGCGCTTGAAAAGGTTGGAAAATTTAGAGCTTGGCCAATATAAATGCCAAGAGCTCATCCACGCTATGGGGCGTATTCTCTAATTAAGCTGAATGACGTGCATAAAGGTGCGTACACACATGCGACTATAGTCGTTTGTAACGATCGTTCCCCGATCTTTACCAACGACGATCGTTACAAAAAACGAACCACCGACTATTAAGGCAAACGACGAACGAGCCAAATCGCTACAAAAGAAAGTTCTGTCTCGGCGGATTTTAACCAACGACGATCGTTTGCAAAAGTAGTACATCGTTGGAAACGATCGTTCGTACTAGGCTTGACATGCGCATTTCACTATTTCTCCATGGAACTTCTCATTTTTATGCGCAGGCGCAATAGTTGCTTTCTGTGATGTAACGTTCGTTCTAACGATCAGATCGTTACACACATTTTAAAACTACCTTTACTTAGGTCGTTCTTTCATCAATTAAAAGTTCGTTCGTCGTTCTTAACGAACGATCGTTGTCGCATGTGTGTACGTAGCATTAGTCTTATTGCACAATCAGTAGAGCAGAATCAATGCATCAATGCAATGAATGGATTGCATTCTGCTCTACTTATCATGCAGTAAGGCCTTGTTCACATCATAAATCGCTGATGCCAGGCCAGTGTTTTTCAACTTATTTTAGCACCTCCCGGCTCTCACCTGTGCACTGCAATTTTTTATAAAGGCTTTTCTAAGTGATTCAGCTTTTTCACTTCCTGACGTCAGTCACGAAGTGAACTCTTTCACCCGGAAATGAATAAATACAATGCATTCATGAAAGCGCTGGGGAAATCACTATACAAAGCACTTTTTGAAGCATTTTGAGATTTCCCTATACTTTCTATTGAGGCAAATCGCCCCGAAAAATGGTACAGGCAGCGTTTTGGTGAGCGGATCGCTCAGATGTGAACACTCTCATAGGGAATCATTGCACAAGCGCTTTTGGGGCGATTTTCAAAATCACTGGTGCTTAAAAAAACCCGAAAACGCCCTTAGTGTGAACAAGTCCTAAGGGCCCGTTCACACTAAGGGCGTTTTCCGCCTTTTTTCAAGCACAGGCGATTTTTAAAATGGCCCACAAAACGATTGTATAATGATACCATATGAGACAGTTCACATCTGAGTGGTTCGTTTCCGATCCGCTCAGCAAAGCAGTGCCTGTACCATTTTTGCTATAATGGAAGGTATAGGAAAAATGCAAAACGCTCACAAAATCGCTTTGTGCAGTGATTGCATTTGCGTTTTTAAGAATAAATACATTGTATTTATTATTTTCCAGGCAAAGAGTTCACTTCCTGACTCGCGTCAGGGAGTGAATTACAAAACCTCTCTGAAAAAGCGTTTAGATAATCGATTTTTATAAAAACACAGCATGCAGCGGAGTGCCGGGAGAGGGGGGGGGGGGGGGGGGAAAGCACACAAAAACGCAAAACGCTATTCGTTTTTTAGGTGTGAATGGGGTCTCAGACTGTGATCTGCATGATAACGTAAAAGTCTATGTTCACAGTGCCGTTCACAATTTATTGCACAATACACTGTCAGGTTCTGTTGTGTTGCAGCCCCTGACAATCGCTCTATAACGCACTGCAACTCTAATCCTGTTTGTCGGGAATACATGCAGAAAATCGCATTTGTGCATGTGTTGTGTATTGTGAAAGTGCCCTACGGCCCCTTTCTCACATTCGCATTGTGGGCAGCTCAGGTGGCCATTACAATGCCCAGCACTTGCATTGCTACTCAATTTTCGTCAATGCGGTTTTGATTTCCATTCAATATAAAGAATGGAAATCACAATGCATTCACTAAATTGTGCCAGTAACCATGCATTGCGATTCTGCTGTGAATGGCATCACACGGATAGAAACATCAGATGTCCCTGGGGACCACATTAATACGCATTGCCAAAAACGTTACTGAAAACATGAATATGGGGAAGGGGCCTAAGATTTATTTCACGCTGCAAAACGCAATTACTAAGCACTTGTGGGGGAAAACAAAAATATACAAACCTATAGCATAATTTTGCACACCATGTAAGGTTACTCACAGTCACTGACAATCATTTAGCCAGTGTGGCAAACTCATGCATTGTAATGCAGAAAAACGCGTATACTGTCCATTTACGTGTGAGTACCGTGTTTTCCACACTGAAAAATGTGAATCCTGCTTCATGTCTTCCTAGCAGACTCTGCTAGATGGGTGTGTCAGTTTCATGGGGTGGGTCAGTTTCATCCAATCACTGGATTAGTACAGGAGTTAAAGATGAATAACATGGACTCCTGCTCTGTGCAGCTTATTACTCACACACCAAGGTAAGAAGCACTGAGCAGCGTGCACTACAAAAAAAGAACAGACTACACAAAAAAAGATTCAGACATTCTATTAGTTTTGTAAAATTGTGGTCTTCCCCGTGCTCTGAGCTTACCCAGACTCTGCCCTGACTTCTGCAAGGAGCTGTGCATCCCATCTAAGACACCATTAACACCAGTTTGGCGTTCATCATGGAACACCTGGGCAGAACAGACTCCTACGCCAGGATATTGTTCCTGGACTTTAGTTCCCCCTTCAACACGATCTGCCCAGACAGCCTGATCGTCAATTTTTCACAGCTCGGAGTCGACCCCACTCTGCGTGTGGATCAATAGAATGCAACGAATCAAGCTTGGCAACTGCTCCTCCAGCGCAAGAACCACCAACACAGGAGCACTGCAAGTGATTGTGTTGTGTTGTGTGTTGTGTGTTGTGTTGTGTGTGTGTATTGTCCCCCCTCCTGTTCTCCCTGTGCTTCAACAACTGCATCTAATCCACCGATTCCGTTATGGTAATCAAGTTTGCGAATGACTCGACAATCATCAATCTCATCGACAATGGTGAGCATGCATACCACAGGGAGATCGAGAGAATCTGCAACTGATGCGCAGACAACAAGCTCGTCCTCAATGCGGCAAAAACATGGAACTCACTAAGGACTTCAGGAAACATCCCTCCACCCAGTCCTCATTGGTGAGAGCGAAGTCTCGTGCGTTCCTTGCGTCCGATTCCTGGGCACAACCTTAGCCAATGACCTAAGATGGGGGCAGAACTCCACCAGAATTCAAAAGAAGGCACAGACTAGACTTTCCTTCTGCAGCAAGTGAAAAAATGATGTATGCCATGAGAGTCGCTGACCCGATTTTACACCTCTACTATTGAGGGAGGGGTGTGTGTGTGTTTGTGTGTGTTTTATTTATTTTGTCCCTGACATGTACAGTACTGTAGCAAAATGCCTGCACTGAGCCAATGGCTTAAAATCACTAAGGACTGTTCGATAAAAGATTCATGTTTAGTAATGTACGCAATGCATGAAAAACAGAGTATTCGGTAAGATTTTCATCTATGCTGTAATAGTTTGGTAATTTACCAAAAAGACTGCATGAAAATGTACACAGATTTTTACCACATGATGTATTTCATTCACTATTTTAGGGAATCATGCAGTATTTATTTGGCATTTGATGGAGTATTGCAATGCCTGCAAAATGGATGAAAGATGTGATACAGACAGCATTTTTTTTTACTGACTACAGTCCTAGGTGTATAAAATTAACATAACATTTATTTCATTTCAATACCATTAGCATTTTATTAACCATTTTAATTACTACATTATTATACTGTACCATTGGGAGAACTGTGGGCCCCGATGCAAGTTTTACAATCACCCCCCCCCCCCCCCCCCCCAAGCACTCTAGGCATAACAATTGATACGGCGCACCAAACCTGCCAATGGCAACTACAGTGTCAGAGGTGCAAGAAGGGAATGGGGAACAGTTTGTTAATGATTACCACTATTCAAAGTATCTATAGAAGTGATTATTATGAGCACAGAACCAATAGAGAGCTAATACTGTAGGTGAGGGAGGGCCCTTCGGGGCCCCTCTGGCCCAAGGGCCCCGATGTGGTCACAACCTCTGCAACCCCTATTGCTACGCCCCTAAATATACTGAAGTCTGAACTTTTTCACTTTCGAGAAGCTGAAACTGTATTTTGTAGGAAAAAAAAAATGTGATATCATCTCCAGTGAGAAAACTAAAGAGAAAGAACTATTGAAACCTAGCCATAGTTGATGACTAGTAAGGTTTTCTGGTGCACCAAAGATATCCCAATTATTAACCAGTCCTTCCATATGGAGTAAAAGAGCATATTCATTTATATGGGTGTTATTCAGTTTCTATGAAGAAGAAAAAAATAATGATTCCCCCAATTATACAATTTAAAGGTCACCTGAAATGAGAGGGATATGGAGGCTGCCATATTTATTTCCTTTTAAACAATACCACCCTGCTGTTCTTTCTGGCTTCAGTAGTGTACTGATTCGCCCACCCGTAACCAAGCATGTGGAAAATCAAGTCAGACTTCAGTCAAAAAATTTGATCTGCATGCTTGTTCAGGGACTATGACTAGGGTCTGTTTCTACTACACGCAGATTGGATGCACAAAAACTGACTCCAATGAATGCCTATGGGAAAATCTGCATCCGAAAAATTGCATTTAGTGGAAAAAGGCCCATAGGTATTTATTGGAGTCTTTTTTTTCTGCAACCATTCTGCATCCAATCTGCGTGTAGTGGAAACAGGCCCTAAAAGTATTAGAGGCAGAGGCTCAGCAGGACAGCCAGGCAATAAGCATAGTTTAAAAGGAAATTAATATGCCAGCTTCCATATCCCTCTCACTTCAGGTGTCCTTTAAGTTCATGTTGGAAAAATTATATATACAGTGGGATGCGAAAGTTTGAGCAATCTTGTTAATCGTCATGATTTTCCTGTATAGATCGTTGATTGTTGCAATAAAAAATGTCAGTTAAAATATATCATATAGGAGACACACACAGTGATATTTGAGAAGTAAAATTAAGTTTATTGGGTTTACAGAAAGTTTGCAATAATTGTTTAAACAAATATATATATATATATATATATATATATATATATATATATATATATATATATATATATTTTGTTTTTGTTTTTTATTCAAGTCTGTGTGGGTTTCCTCCAGGCACTCCAGTTTTCTCTCACATCCCAAAAACATACAGATACGATCAATTGTCTCCCCTCTAAATTGGCCCTAGACTACAGTACTTACACTACATAACACATGCATAGACATATGAAAATAGTAGGAATTAGATTGTGAGCTCCTTTGAGGGACAGTTAGTGACAAGACAATATTTATACTGTACATCGCTGCGTAAGATGTCGGCGCTATATAAATTATATATATATATATATATATATATATATATATATATATATATATATATATATATATATATATATATATATATATATATATATATATATATACACAAAATATTTGTATGGAAGAACCCTTCATGGAGGAAGGATCATATACTTATCTACTTATCTCCTCATTTCAAAAATCCCAGTGACTGATCCCAACAACGTGTAGTAGAAAGTTGTCATTGGAGTAATACAATGTGTATGAAGAACATCGCTGTGTATGTATTCCTGCTACTTACAAGAATCTGCACGATGGTCATGGTCAATCTTATGGGGAGATTTCTCCACATTATAAATACTAATATTATAATATTAATAAAAAGGAGGCAGGGTCTGTATGTTTGTTAAATCTTCATTGTTGTCAGTTATAAAGGAATAACTGAAGACTGTGGTGGTGTGTAGTTTGTAAGGGTAAGTATTCATGCCAGAAGCAAGGTTTGTCAATTGCTTATTGGTATATGTTATAAACCTCCACACATAAACAAGGCAGAAAAAGTCCAATTACTGCAGTATGTTAACCACTTAAGCCTATCTGGCCGGATATATCCATCCAGATAGACTTTGCTGCTGCCACTGTGCCTTGCGCGCGATCACGCACGCTCCCGCCACCTACCGTTAGCCCCAAGATCAATGAATGGGAATATAGTTCCCATTCATTGATCTAAGTCCCCCGCAGAAAAACCGACAGCCTCTTATCAGCGGTCGCGGTCTTTGTGCAGAAAAAACATTTCCCGTCTTCTAATGCTTCCTGGATGTGAGATTGTTCGCTTTTAGAACCTTTTGACTGTGGCCAAATAGTAAAACTACACCCACATACATTTTGCATTAAATAAATACATTATATTACATTTAAAATTAGCTGTTTACCTCCCACACCAAAAATTACCCAAATAAATTTTAATTAAAAAAAAAATACAATAAAAGAAAAACAAAAAAAAAACATAAATAGTTACCTAAGGGTCTGAACTTTTTGAATATGCATGTCAAGAGAGTATATTAACTATTTGACATTCCTGGACGTGAAACTCACGTCCAGGAAGCCATGTGCGCTTCTGCGCGTTCCCGCGGCCGATCGCGCGCGTGCACGCGCGCTCCCGGCCCGCGGTTTGTTAGCCAGCGAATCAGTGAATCGGGCAACGGTGCCCGATCACTGATTCCTCTCCCCCGCAGAAAAAGCGACAGCTTCTCTCAGAAGCCTAGCTTTTTCTGCTTCCTATTTCCCCTACGTCGCTCTAAGCGTACGTGTTACGCTTAGAGTGACGTCACTGTAAACAAACTCATGGCTGCCATCTTGTGGCCAGAAAGTAAACTACAGCTAAATGTTAAATAAAAATAAAAATACACATATTTACTAAAAAAAATACAATTTAAATCCCACCCTCCCAAAAATACCCACATAAAATGTTTAATTGAAAAAAAACAAAAAAACATTACAATTAAAAAAAAAAAAAAACACAAATATTTACCTAAGGGTCTAAACTTTTTAAATATCTATGTAAAGATGAAATATTTCAATTTTTTTTTTATTATAAGCTTGCAAACAGTGATGAATGCAAAACGGAAAAAATGCACTGTTATTTCCAAATAAAATATTGTCGCCATACATTATGATAGGGACATAATTTAAACGGTGTAATAACCGGGACAAATGGGCATATACAATACGTGAGTTTTAAATATGGAGGCATGTTTTATTTTAAAACTATATTTGCCGAAAACTGAGAAATAATGATTTTTTGCCGTTTTTTTCTTATTCTTCCTTTTAAAATGCATTTACAGTAAAGTGGCTCTTAGTAAAATGTACCCCCAAAAGAAAGCCTAATTGGTGGCGGAAAAAACAAGATATAGATCAGTTCATTGTGATAAGTAGTAATAAAGTTATAGGCTAATGAATGGGAGGTGAACATTGCTCAGATGCATAAAGTGAAAAACGACTGAATGCGAACTGGTTAATATATTTTTTTAATTATAAGCTTGTAAATAGTGATGGACGCAAATTTAAAAAATGCACCTTTTATTTTCAAATAAAATATCGGCGCCATAAATTGTGATAGGGACATAATTTAAACGGTGTAATAACCGGGACAAATGGGCAAATAAAATACATGTGTTTTAATTACGGTAGCATGTATTAATTAATTAACTATAATGGCCAAAAACTGAGAAATAATGATTTTTTTTTCCATTGCTTTCTTAATCTTCCTGTTAAAATGGATTTAGAATAAAATAATTCTTAGCAAAATGTACCACCCAAAGAAAGCCTAAATGGTGGCGGAAAAAACAAGATATAGATCATTTCAGTGTGATAAGTAGTGATAAAGTTATTTGCGAATGAATGGGAGGTGAAAGCTGCTCGGATGCACAAGGTGAACAACACTGTAGGCTGAAGTGGTTAAACTATCTACAAACAAACATGGGGTCATAGAAATGGGTGATTTGAATTATCCAGAAATTAACGGGGGTATTAAAGCTACTCAGGCTAGTAAAAGTGACAAATTTTATCAACATTACAAGACCAATACTTTATGCAAATCGTAACAGTACAAACCAGGGGAGATGCTCTGCTTGATTTGGTCATTTCAAATAGATCAGATATCTAACAATGGCCATAATATAATAACATTTGACCTGCAACACAAGCAAGGAGACAACTAAAACTATAACCTAAAAAAAAACTAACTTTAAGAAACTCAAAGACATACTGTAACGATCGGTGTAACACAGAGAGGGTCTGATTACCGGTGAACTGCAGTATCACCGAGAATACAGAATATACCCGATTATTGGTGATCTGCAGTATCACCAATAATCAGATATATCTACTAACCTCTGGACACCTGAGATAACAAGTGAGTGTTAGATGCAACAGTATACTTTGAGTACTGCACAGAAGTATGTTCCTTCCGATGGCCTAGACTCTCCCGGGGGAGGAGCTAGGCTCAGAGTAGGAAGGACAGAGCGTGAGTGACACCAGAGAGAGATGGTGTCACTAACAGATCTGGGAACTGCCTCTAACAGGAAGGCCAGTTCTCGAGGTCGGCAAGCCAGGTCGTTAACACACAGACAGATAAGGTACAGATTCAGGAGACAGATACGGAATCCAATAAACAGGCAGGGTTTGGCAACGGAGTATCAGAATAGAAGGTTTCGAGGCTGTTTCTGTGCAACTCTGAGCTTGAGCTCCCTCCATAGGTTTTCTATTGGATTAAGGTCCGGAGACTGACTAGGCCACTCCATGACCTTAATGTGCTTCTTCTTGAGCCACTCCTTTGTTGCCTTTGCTGTATGTTTTGGGTTATTGTCATGCTGGAACACCCATCCACGACCCATTTTCAGTTTCCTGGCAGAGGGATGGAGGTTGTCGTTCAGGATTTCACGATACATGGCTCCGTCCATTTTCCCGTTAATGTGATTAAGTTGTCCTGTGCCCTTAGCAGAAAAACACCCCCAAAGCAAAATGTTTCCACCCCCATGCTTGACGGTGGGGACGGTGTTTTGGGGGTCATAGGCAGCATTTTTCTTCCTCCAAACACAGCAAGTTGAGTTAATGCCAAAGAGCTCTATTTTGGTCTCATCAGACCACAGCACCTTCTCCCAGTCACTCACAGAATCATTCAGGTGTTCATTGGCAAACTTCAGACGGGCCTGCACATGTGCCTTGTTGAGCAGGGGGACCTTGTGAGCCCTGCAGGATTTTAATCCATTGCGGTGTAATGTGTTTCCAATGGTTTTCTTGGTGACTGTGGTCCCTGCTAATTTGAGGTCATTCACTAACTCCTCCCGTGTAGTTCTAGGATGCTTTTTCACCTTTCTCAGAACCATTGACACCCCACGAGGTGAGATCTTGCGTGGAGCCCCAGAGCGAGGTCGATTGGTGGTCATTTTGTGCTTCTTCCATTTTTGAACAATCGCACCAACAGTTGTCACCTTCTCTCCCAGCTTCTTGCTAATGGTTTTGTAGCCCATTCCAGCCTTGTGCAGGTCTACAATTTTGTCTCTGACATCCTTGGACAGCTCTTTGGTCTTTCCCATGTTGGAGAGTTTGGAGTCTGCCTGATTGATTGATTCTGTGGACAGGTGTCTTTTATACAGGTGACTAGTTAAGACAGGTGTCCTTAATGAGGGTGACTAATTGAGTAGAAGTGTCTAACCACTCTGTGGGAGCCAGAACTCTTAATGGTTGGTAGGGGTTCAAAAACTTATTTCACTCAATGAAATGCAAATCAGTTGCTATCTTTTATTTAAGGTTATTTTTTCGATTTTCCTTTTGATGTGCTATCTGCCACTGTTAAAATAAACATACCATTGAAATGATACTGTTCTGAGACTTTTCATTTCTTTGTCATTGGACAAACTTACAAAATCAGTGAGGGGGTCAAATAATTATTTCATCCACTGTAGATGTTTTTTTATATGTGATGATTGTTCCCAATACAATTTGTTATAATTTGAGTTACAATTGATCGGTTTGGTGCTGTTTATACTGGGCACTTTTTCTTTTTCTCCTTTGTGGTTTTATACTGCCCAATTAGCACACTCCCTTCTTAATTAGAATTGATTGATAATAGAGACCTGTTATAATATCAATTAACCTTAGATGGTGCTTGTCCAAAATTTATTTTTAAACTGACTGCCACTGGGAGTCGGTAAGGAATTTGTCCCTTTAAAGGTTAATTGGCCAAGCATTGTAAGGGTATTTTGCCTTCCCTTGGATTCGCTGTAATATTTGAGGGCGCAGGACAGAAATGTACTTAATTTTTACTTATGAATTTTTTCTCCTAGTTGAACTTGATGGACGGATATATTTTTAACCAAACTAATTATGTAACTATGTAATAAGTAGGGTACTTGCAGTTGCAGAATAGGACCTCAGACAAGTGAGAGCCAATGTCAAAGCTGGATACACAAAAATAGCCAGGTACCAAGGCACTCTGATTCCCAATTTCCTTTTATTGCACTAATTTCTTCACATCAAATCCATAAATGTATTTACTTCAAGAGCAAAACTTCTGCATACGCCACCCATGATATAGGCAGGTCCAGATTTTCCATAAGGTGCCTGATGATGAAAATGTGGCTCACTCCTCTACCCAAGTGCCTCCTTCCCTCCCTCCCTATGCAGAGTCCTGAGCAGAGTGTAAATGAGAGGTTTCTCACCTGGCTCTCGGTATTTCACTGGCCACATCTCCAATCAGTCAGGGGCACCTCTAGCTACTCAATGCTTGGGGTCACCTCTAGCTACCTTATACTGAGGGCACTTGTGGCTACCTACACCAGGCAGGGAAAGAAGGGCAGAGGTGAAAGCTGTGCCTGCTAGCTTACTTGCAGGGCAGTTCAGTAGTGAAGTCTAGGGTGTCAGAACTAGAGATGGCCCGAACCTCCAATTTTAGGTTCACGAACCTTCGGCAAATGTTCAATTCGCGCGAACTTTCGCGAACCGCAATAGACTTCAATGAGGAGGCGAACTTTGTAAATTTGAAACATTTATGCTGGCCACAAAAGTGATGGAAAAGATGTTTCAAGGGGTCTAACACCTTGAGGGGGGCATGGCGGAGTGGGATAGATGCCAAAAGTCCCGGGGAAAAATCTGGATTTGACGCAAAGCAGCGTTTAAGGGCAGAAATCACATTGAATTCTAAATTGCAGACCTAAAGTGCTTTAAAACATCTTGCGTGTGTATACATCAATCAGGGAGTGTAAGTAGAGTACTACTTCACACTGACACAGTACTGCTTCACACCAAATTCACTGTGTAACGCACCGCAAACAGCTGTTTGCGTAGTGATGGCCGTGCTGGACTGGTGCGCACCATGGCGAGATTGCTCTTCCTCAGTGATGTCAGGTAGTGTCTGACTGCCTTATCAACTTTCGATGGTTCTTTCTCTACCATTGTTAAAGATTACATCTATTTTTTTAAATACTTGTTCTGCTTGCTGTTTAGTACCTGCAACGAGAATCTTTTATGGAGGGCAAGTCTGCCATTGTGAGTGACCACAGGTAATGGCCAGGGAATCAGGGTTTGATTCCGGTCCTGAGTGGGAGCCTGAGAACTGGCTACCACCACCGCACATCCAAGTAAGGACCCATTTGCTGTATAAGTAATGTACCTGCCCTGACCGTGCTTTGCAGACCAGGCATCTGTGGTCAGATGGACCCTTGACCCAGCGCAAGACGAACCAAATTGAATGCATTTGCCAAGAATGTGTTATGGAGGGCAAGTCTGCCATTCATTCAACTGTGTGAAACTTTCTATGGTACTTTCTCAGTAGCATCTTGACCACGGGTAATGGCCGGGGAATCTTGGTTCGATTCCGGTCTGGAGTGGGAGCCTAAGAAATGGCTACCACCACCAAACATCCAAGGAAGACAGCAGGCACGCTGTGGGCAAAGGAGCAGGAACGGCTACAACACATCCAAGGAAGGCAGCAGGCACGCTGTGGGCAAAGGAGCAGGAACAGCTACAACACATCCAAGGAAGGCAGCAGGCACGCTGTGTGCAAAGGAGCAGGAATGGCTACCACACATCCAAGGAAGGCAGCAGGCATGACATGCACGTCCCGAGGTAGTGACTAAAAATAACAATACAGGAGGACTTTCGAGGCCCTGCTGTATATGACACTGATAGACTGTACTACCTTTAACGAGAATCTGTTATGGAGGGCAAGTCTGCCATCCATTCAAGTGAAACGTATGCACTGACTGCCAGGTATAATACAATGTGCAGTCAAAGATGCAGTGAAAGGTATGCAGTGACTGCAAACAGCTGTTTGTGTAGTGACGGCCGTGCTGGACTGGTGCGCACCATGACAAGAGTGCTGGTGATGGCGGCTTTCCAGCCCATATGGTCGCCGGGCTGAGGTAGCTGAATGACAGAACAGTGACTGTCCAGCTGATCAAATTTGGTCTGTCCACAATGAAGCAACAACCTTATTATCTCTGGTGTGCCACCCCCCAAGACACTCATATAGCCAGCAGACATTGCTTCATTGTGATACGCAAGCCCCTTCACTGTGGCAAGGTAATGATCACGAAGGGGAATGGGCACAGGTACATGCCTTTTGTTTTGTTGTTGCAGCTGCAGTGCAGCCAGAAAAATTAGGCAGGCATGTACACGCACCAGAAAAATTATTATAGCGGCCGCTGCTAGCAGTGGCCTTAAAAATTCAGAAATCCGCCTGGAGTCCAGGACCCTGCTGGTGGTGGCAGAGAAGGCAGTCAAGCGGCCTGTGGGCAGAGGTGCGACTTAGCCTTGGGGCAGGCAGAGATGCTGTGTGTGGGGACTGACTTAGTCATCGGGTGGGCAGTAGCCCTTCGTGATCCATGCCTCATTCATTTTGATAAAGGTGAGGTACTGAACACTTTTGTGACTTAGGCGACTTCTCTTCTCAGTGACAATGCCTCCAGCTGCGCTGAAGGTCCTTTCTGACAGGACGCTTGAGGCAGGGCAATACAGAAGTTGGATAGCAAATTGGGACAGCTCTGGCCACAGGTCAAGCCTGCGCACGCAGTAGTCCAAGGGTTTATCGCTGCTCACAGTGTCTACATCCACACTTAAAGAGACACTGAAGCGAAAAAAAATTATGATATTATGATTTGTATGTGTAGTACAGCTAAGAAATAAAACATTAAGATCAGATACATCAGTCTAATTGTTTCCAGTACAGGAAGAGTTGAGAAACTCCAGTTGTTATCTCTATGCAAACAAGCCATTAAGCTCTCCGACTAAGTTAGTCGTGGAGAGGGCTGTTATCTGACTTTTATTATCTCAACTGTAAGTGAACTGTTTACTTTTTCTCTGCTAGAGGAGAGGTCATTACTTCACAGACTGCTCTGAAAGAATCATTTTGAATGCTGAGTGTTGTGTAATCTGCACATATTATAGAATAATGCAATGTTAGAAAAAAACACTATATACCTGAAAATAAAAGTATGAGAATATTTTCTTTGCTGCTCATCTTCTAGTAATTATTCATAGTACACAACCAATTAATTATATCATATTTTTTTTTCGCTTCAGTGTCTCTTTAACCACTTGCCGACCGCCCACAGCCCATGGGCGGCGGCAAAGTGGATGCCTTAAGGACCGCAATACGCCTTAGGGCGTTGCGTCCTTTTCCTATGCCGGGGGAGCGATCGCGTCATTGATGACGCGCGCTTCCCCCGGCAACTGGCTCCACCCGCCGTAACATCCCGCCGGCCATACGGAAGCGCCGGCGGGATGTTAACCCCGCGATCGCCGCTACAAAGTGTATAATACACTTTGTAATGTATACAAAGTGTATTATACAGGCTGCCTCCTGCCCTGGTGGTCCCAGTGTCGGAGGGACCACCAGGGCAGGCTGCAGCCACCCTAGTCTGCACCCAAACACACTGATCTGCCCCCCCCGCCCACTGATCGCCCACAGCACCCCTCAGACCCCCCCCTGCCCACCCCCCAGACCCCTGTTTGCACCCAATCACCCCCCTAATAACCCATCAATCACTCCCTGTCACTATCTATCAACGCTATTTTTTTTTTTATCTCCCCCCCTGCCCCCTCCTGATCACCCCCCACGCCTCAGATTCTCCCCAGGACCCCCCCCCCAGACCCCCCCCCCCCCCCCGTGTACTGTATGCATCTATCCCCCCTGATAACCTGTCAATCACCTGTCAATCACCCATCAATCACCCATCAATCACCCATCAATCACCCCCTGTCACTGCCACCCAACAATCAGCCCCTAACCTGCCCCTTGCGGGCAATCTGATCACCCACCCACACCAATAGATCGCCCGCAGATCCGACATCAGATCACCTCCCAAATCCATTGTTTACATCTATTCTCTCCTCTAAACACCCACTAATTACCCATCAATCACCCATCAATCACCCCCTATCACCACCTGTCACTTTTACCTATCAGATCAGACCCTAATCTGCCCCTTGCGGGCACCCAATCACCCGCCAACACGCTCAGATTGCCCTCTGACCCCCCCCTTATCAATTCGCCAGTGCATTAATTACATCTGTTCTTCCCTGTAATAACCCACTGATCACCTGTCAATCACCTGCCAATCACTTATCACCCATCAATCACCCCGTCACCCCCTGTCACTGCCACCCATCAATCAGCCCCTAACCTGCCCCTTGCGGGCAATCTGATCACCCACCCACACCATCCGATCGCCTGCAGATCCGACATCAGATCACCTCCCAAATCCATTGTTTACATCTATTCTCTCCTCTAAACACCCACTAATTACCCATCAATCACCCCCTATCACCACCTGTCACTGTTACCTATCAGATCAGACCCTAATCTGCCCCTTGCGGGCACCCAATCACCCGCCAACACGCTCAGATTGCCCTCTGACCCCCCCTTATCAATTCGCCAGTGCATTAATTACATCTGTTCTTCCCTGTAATAACCCACTGATCACCTGTCAATCACCTGCCAATCACTTATCACCCATCAATCACCCCGTCACCCCCTGTCACTGCCACCCATCAATCAGCCCCTAACCTGCCCCTTGCGGGCAATCTGATCACCCACCCACACCAATAGATCGCCCGCAGATCCGACATCAGATCACCTCCCAAATCCATTGTTTACATCTATTCTCTCCTCTAAACACCCACTAATTACCCATCAATCACCCCCTATCACCACCTGTCACTGTTACCTATCAGATCAGACCCTAATCTGCCCCTTGCGGGCACCCAATCACCCGCCAACACGCTCAGATTGCCCTCTGACCCCCCCTTATCAATTTGCCAGTGCATTAATTACATCTGTTCTTCCCTGTAATAACCCACTGATCACCTGTCAATCACCTGCCAATCACCTATCACCCATCAATCACCCCCTGTCACTGCCACCCATCAATCAGCCCCTAACCTGCCCCTTGCGGGCAATTTGATCACCCACCCACACCAATAGATCGCCCGCAGATCCGACATCAGATCACCTCCCAAATCCATTGTTTACATCTATTCTCTCCTCTAAACACCCACTAATTACCCATCAATCACCCCCTATCACCACCTGTCACTTTTACCTATCAGATCAGACCCTAATCTGCCCCTTGCGGGCACCCAATCACCCGCCAACACGCTCAGATTGCCCTCTGACCCCCCCCTTATCAATTCGCCAGTGCATTAATTACATCTGTTCTTCCCTGTAATAACCCACTGATCACCTGTCAATCACCTGCCAATCACCTATCACCCATCAATCACCCCCTGTCACCCCCTGTCACTGCCACCCATCAATCAGCCCCTAACCTGCCCCTTGCGGGCAATCTGATCACCCACCCACACCATCCGATCGCCTGCAGACCCGCAGTCAGATCACCTCCCAAGTGCATTGCATCTGTTCTCTCCTCTAAACACCCACTAATTACCCATCAATCACCCCCTGTCACTGCTACCCATCAGATTTAACCCCCATCTGCCCCTAGGGCACCCAATCACCCGCCCACACCCTGATCACCTCGCCATTGCATTACTTGCATCTATTCCCCCCACTAATCACACCTTGAGACACCCATCAATCACCTCCTGTCACTACCTCTCACCCCCTAGCACACCTACCCATCAGATCAGGCCCTAATTTGCCCCGTGTGGGCTCCTGATCACTCGGCCAAACCCTCAGATCCCCCTCAGACCCCCTTCTGATCACCTCCCCAGTGCATTGAGTGCATCTATTTTCCCCTCTAATCACCCCCTGAGACACCCATCAATCACCTCCTGTCACCCTCCTAGCACTCCTATCCATCAGATCAGGCCCAATACAACCTGTCATCTAAAAGGCCACCCTGCTTATGACCGGTTCCACAAAATTCGGCCCCTCATAGACCACCTGTCATCAAAATTTGCAGATGCTTATACCCCTGAACAGTCATTTTGAGACATTTGGTTTCCAGACTACTCACGGTTTTGGGCCCGTAAAATGCCAGGGCGGTATAGGAACCCCACAAGTGACCCCATTTTAGAAAAAAAAGACACCCCAAGGTATTCTGTTAGGTGTATGACGAGTTCATAGAAGATTTTATTTTTTGTCAAAAGTTAGCGGAAATTGATTTTTATTGGGTTTTTTTCACAAAGTGTCATTTTTCACTAACTTGTGACTAAAAATAAAATCTTCGATGACCTCGCCATACACCTAATGGAATACCTTGGGGTGTCTTCTTTCTAAAATGGGGTCACTTGTGGGGTTCCTATACTGCCCTGGCATTTTAGGGGCCCTAAACCGTGAGAAGTAGTCTAGAAAACAAATGCCTCAAAATGACCTGTGAATAGGACGTTGGGCCCCTTAGCGCACCTAGGCTGCAAAAAAAGTGTCACACATGTGGTATCGCCGTACTCAGGAGAAGTAGTATAATGTGTTTTGGGGTGTATTTTTACACATACCCATGCTGGGTGGGAGAAATCTCTCTGTAAATGGACAATTGTGTGTAAAAAAAAATCAAACAATTGTCATGTACAGAGATATTTCTACCACCCAGCATGGGTATGTGTAAAAATACACCACAAAACACATTATACTACTTCTCCTGAGTACGGGGGTACCACATGTGTGGCACTTTTTTACACCCTAAGTGCGCTAAGGGGCCCAAAGTCCAATGAGTACCTTTAGGATTTCACAGGTCATTTTGCGACATTTAGTTTCAAGACTACTCCTCGCGGTTTAGGGCCCCTAAAATGCCAGGGCAGTATAGGAACCCCACAAATGACCCCATTCTAGAAAGGAGACACCCAAAGGTATTCCGCTAGGAGTATGGTGAGTTCATAGAAGATTTTATTTTTTGTCACAAGTTAGCGGAATATGACACTTTGTGAAGAAAAACAATTCAAATCAATTTCCGCTAACTTGTGACAAAAAATTAAATCTTCTATGAACTCACCATACTCCTAACGGAATACCTTGGGGTGTCTTCTTTGTAAAATGGGGTCATTAGTGGGGTTCCTATACTGCCCTGGCATTTTAGGGGCCCTAAACCGTGAGGAGTAGTCTTGAAACAAAAATGACCTGTGAAATCCTAAAGGTACTCATTGGACTTTGGGCCCTTTAGCGCAGTTAGGGTGCAAAAAAGTGCCACACATGTGGTATTGCCGTACTCGGGAGAAGTAGTATAATGTGTTTTGGGGTGTATTTTTTACACATACCCATGCTGGGTGGGAGAAATACCTCTGTAAATGACAATCTTTTGATTTTTTTACACACAATTGTCCATTTACAGAGTTATTTCTCCCACCCAGCATGGGTATGTGTAAAAATACACCCCAAAACACATTGTACTACTTCTCCCGAATACGGCGATACCACATGTGTGGCACTTTTTTGCACCCTAACTGCGCTAAAGGGCCCAAAGTCCAATGAGTACCTTTAGGATTTCAAAGGTCATTTTGAGAAATTTCGTTTCAAGACTACTCCTCACGGTTTAGGGCCCCTTAAATGCCAGGGCAGTATAGGAACCCCACAAATGACCCCATTTTAGAAAGAAGACACCCCAAGGTATTCCGTTAGTAGTATGGCGAGTTCATAGAAGATTTTATTTTTTGTCACAAGTTAGCGGAAATTGATTTTAATTGTGTTTTTTCACAAAGTGTCATTTTCCGCTAACTTTTGACAAAAAATAAAATCTTCTATGAACTCACCATACTCCTAACGGAATACCTTGGGGTGTCTTCTTTCTAAAATGGGGTCATTTGTGGGGTTCCTATACTGCCCTGGCATTTTAGGGGCCCTAAACCGTGAGGAGTAGTCTTGAAACGAAATTTCTCAAAATGACCTGTGAAATCCTAAAGGTACTCATTGGACTTTGGGCCCTTTAGCGCTGTTAGGGTGCAAAAAAGTGCCACACATATGGTATCGCCGTACTCAGGAGAAGTAGTATAATGTGTTTTGTGGTGTATTTTTACACATACCCATGCTGAGTGGGAGAAAGATCTCTGTAAATGGACAATTGTGTGTAAAAAAAATTAACAAATTGTCATTTACAGAGATATTTCTCCCACCCAGCATGGGTATGTGTAAAAATACACCCCAAAACACATTATACTACTTCTCCTGAGTACGGCAATACCACATGTGTGGCACTTTTTTGCAGCCTAACTGCGCTAAGGGGTCCAAAGTCCAATGAGCACCTTTAGGCTTTACAGGGGTGCTTACAATTTAGCACCCCCCAAAATGTCAGGACAGTAAACACACCCCACAAATGACCCCATTTTGGAAAGTAGACCCTTCAAGGTATTCAGAGAGGGGCATGGTGAGTCCGTGGCAGATTTCATTTTTTTTTGTCGCAAGTTAGAAGAAATGGAAACTTTTTTTTTTTTTTTTTTTTCTCACAAAGTGTCATTTTCCGCTTACTTGTGACAAAAAATAATATCTTCTATGAACTCACTATGCCTCTCAGTGAATACTTTGGGATGTCTTCTTTCCAAAATGGGGTCATTTGGGGGGTATTTATACTATCCTGGAATTCTAGCCCCTCATGAAACATGACAGGGGGTCAGAAAAGTCAGAGATGCTTGAAAATGGGAAAATTCACTTTTGGCACCATAGTTTGTAAACGCTATAACTTTTACCCAAACCAATAAATATACACTGAATGGGTTTTTTTTTTATCAAAAACATGTTTGTCCACATTTTTCGCGCTGCATGTATACAGAAATTTTACTTTATTTGAAAAATGTCAGCACAGAAAGTTAAAAAAAAATCATTTTTTTGCCAAAATTCATGTCTTTTTTGATGAATATAATAAAAAGTAAAAATCGCAGGAGCAATCAAATAGCACCAAAAGAAAGCTTTATTAGTGACAAGAAAAGGAGCCAAAATTCATTTAGGTGGTAGGTTGTATGAGCGAGCAATAAACCGTGAAAGCTGCAGTGGTCTGAATGGAAAAAAAGTGGCCGGTCCTTAAGGGGTAGAAAGACTGTGGTCCTCAAGTGGTTAAGGCCAGGTACAGTGGTTTGCAAAAGTATTCGGCCCCCTTGAAGTTTTCCACATTTTGTCATATTACTGCCACAAACATGAATCAATTTTATTGGAATTCCACGTGAAAGACCAATACAAAGTGGTGTACGCTTGAGAAGTGGAACGAAAATCATATACGGTTCCAAACATTTAAAAAAAAAAAATTGCAAAGTGGGGTGTGCGTAATTACTCAGCCCCCTGAGTCAATACTTTGTAGAACCACCTTTTACTGCAATTACAGCTGCCAGTCTTTTAGGGTATGTCTCTACCAGCTTTGCACATCTAGATGCTGAAATTCTTGCCCATTTTTCTTTGCAAAACAGCTCCAGCTCAGCCAGATTAGATGGACAGGGTTTGTGAACAGCAGTTTTCAAATCTTGCCACAGATTCTCGATAGAGATGCCCCGAACGGTTCCCGGCGAACTTCCGGGGGTTCGCGATCGCGGAGAACCGCAAACTTTTCCGAAAGTTCGGTTCGCCTCCATAATGCACCATTAGGGTCAACTTTGACCCTCTACATCACAGTCAGCAGGCACATTGTAGCCAATCAGGCTGCACTCCCTCCTGGAGCCACTCCCCCACTTATAAAAGGCAGGCATCGCTGGCCATTTTACTCACTCGTGTGCCTGCAGTAAATAGAGAAGGGACTGCTGCTGCAGGCTCTCATAGGGAAAGATTAGTTAGGCTCTTGTAGGCTTGTTAGCTTGCTCCTTGCTGATTCTTATTGCTAAAATAGCATGCCACAACAGCTCTTTTGAGAGCTAATCTTGTTCTTGTGATCTATTTTTTTTATTTCTGTGTGTCCCATTGACACTTGTGTTGCATAGACAGCCTTGATAATTCATACTGTGCGTGTGCCTCTGCCAGGCCCAGCACATTCAGTGACTACCTGTGTGTGTGACAGGTGCACATTGTAATACTCATCACTGCATATACCTACCTACATGTTGTTCACAGTGCACCCACCTACCCACGTGAGTTGAGCGCACGCAGTGTAAGTGTGCCTGTCCACTACCTGTCTGTGTGTGACAGGTGCACATTGTAATACTCATCACTGCATATACCTACCTACCTGTTGTTCACAGTGCACCCACCTACCTACGTGAGTTGAGCGCACGCAGTGTCACTGTGCCTGTCCACTACCTGTCTGTGTGTGACAGGTGCACATTGTAATACCCATCACTGCATATACCTACCTGTTGTGTTCAGTGAACCCACCTCATCACTGCATATACCTACCTGTTGTGTTCAGTGCACCGACCTACCTACGTGAGTGCACACAGTGTGATATACCACTCTGTGTATACCTGTTAACTGCACCTGTGTGACTGGACATTATATTAGTCAAGTCAGTGCATACCTTTCACTTCATCCCCCTCCCGATATGGACACAACGGACAAAACATCAGAGGTAGAGGCAGACCTAGAGGAAGGCCACTCGGCAGGTCTGTGCGAGGTCATGTTGATGTGATTTCGTGTGGCCCTGGCCCAAAGTACAGTGCTCAGAAGAAGGCAGACTGTGCCTGTCTGCTACCTGTCTGTGTGTGACAGGTGCACATTGTAATACTCATCACTGCATATACCTACCTACCTGTTGTTCACAGTGCACCCACCTACCCACGTGAGTTGAGCGCACGCAGTGTAAGTGTGCCTGTCCACTACCTGTCTGTGTGTGACAGGTGCACATTGTAATACTCATCACTGCATATACCTACCTACCTGTTGTTCACAGTGCACCCACCTACCTACGTGAGTTGAGCGCACGCAGTGTCACTGTGCCTGTCCACTACCTGTCTGTGTGTGACAGGTGCACATTGTAATACCCATCACTGCATATACCTACCTGTTGTGTTCAGTGAACCCACCTCATCACTGCATATACCTACCTGTTGTGTTCAGTGCACCGACCTACCTACGTGAGTGCACGCAGTGTGATATACCACTCCGTGTATACCTGTTAACTGCACCTGTGTGACTGGACATTATATTAGTCAAGTCAGTGCATACCTTTCACTTCATCCCCCTCCCGATATGGACACAACGGACAAAACATCAGAGGTAGAGGCAGACCTAGAGGAAGGCCACTCTGCAGGTCTGTGCGAGGTCATGTTGATGTGATTTCGTGTGGCCCTGGCCCAAAGTACAGTGCTCAGAAGAAGGCACGTCCCATCAACTCCCAAGATTGTCAGGACGTGGTTGACTATTTAACACAGAACACCTTATCTTCTCCAGCCACCAGCGCTACTACAAGCACCACATCCGTTGCATTTGACACTTCGTAGGAGTTAATTGATGGGGCATTAACTGATTCACAGCCATTATTGTTACAACCAGATGAAGGCGCTAAGCAAGTTACACCACCTTACATGTCTGAGTTAGGCGGCGACACTATGGACGTAACGTGTGAGGAGGAGTATGATGAAGTACCTGCTGTTGGTGCAGTTTTGGAGGTGTCTGAGGCAAGCGAAGCTGGGCAGGATGATTATGATGATGATATTGATCCCACATGGGTTCCTAATAGACAAGATGACCAAGGGGACAGTTCAGAGGGGGAGTCAGAGAGGAGTAGGAGGAGATGAGTTCCTGAAAGAAGCAGGGAGAGCTCGTCATCGGACACAGCTGGTGGCAGAGTCCGGCGCCATGTATCGCCACCTATTTACAGCCAGCCAACATGCCCTTCAACATAAGCTGCTGATGCCACCATAGTGCCATCACCCCAGGGTGGCTCAGCGGTTTGGAAATGTTTTAATGTGTCTGCCTCAGATCGGAGCAATGCCATCTGTTCTCTCTGGCTCCAAAAATTGAGCCACGGAAAGGCCAACACTCACGTAGGGACAAGTGCCTTCAGGCACATGGAGAAAAGGCACAAACTGCAATGGGGAGAGCACCTGAGCAAAAGCAGCACACAAAAGAAAAGCCACCCTCCTTCTCCTCTTCCTCCTTCAGGTGAAGCATCTTCAGCTACTTTCCCTTGCACCTTCACAGCCACCCTCCTCCACTCCGCCTCTGACCTTGAGCGGTTCCTGCTCCTCTGCCCAGAGCAGCCAGGTGTGCGTGAATGGAAATCTTTGAGCGGAAGAAGCCAATTTCTGCCAGTCACCGCCTTCCCCGGCGTCTGACAACTGGCTTGGTGGAACTGTTAGCATGCCAGCTGTTACCATACCAGCTAGTGGACTCTGAGGCCTTCCATAAATTTGTGGCCATTGGGACACCGCAGTGGAAGATACCAGGCCGTAATTATTTTTCTAAAAAGACTATACCCAAACTGTACCGTGAAGTTGAGAGACAAGTGGTGTCAACTCTGGCACACAGTGATGGGTCAAGGGTCTACCTGACCATGGATGCCTGGTCTGCCAAGCATGGTCAGAGCAAGTACAAAACTTACACAGCCCATTGGGTCAACCTGGTGACCGATGGCAAGCAAGGAGTACGTGGCTGTGCAGCGGACCAACTTGTGACACCTTCACGGCTTGCAGGCAGGCCTCCTGCCACCTCCTCTCCTCCTGCTACATCCTCTTCGCTGTCATCGTCGTCCTCCTCCTTGGCTGAGTGGCAGTTCAACTCTACTGGTGCTGTGATCTCCTCTCCAGCTACACAGCCCCATCTCCCCAGTGCCTATGCTGCATGCCAGGTACGACGGTGTCACGCCATATTAGACACGTCTTTCCTCAAAGCGGAGAGTCACACTGGACCAGCTCTCCTGGCTGCTCTTAACAAACAGGTGGATCAGTGGCTGACCCCGCACCAGCTGGAGATCGGCAACGTGGTGTGTGACAACGGCAGCAATCTCCTTTCCACTTTGAATTTGGGAAAGCTGACACATGTACCCTGCATGGCACATGTGCTGAATCTAGTCATTCAAAGATTTGTGTCAAAGTACCCAGGCTTAGAGGACGTCCTGAAGCAGGCCAGGAAGTTGTGTGGGCATTTCAGGCGGTCTTACACGGCCATGGCATGCTTTGCGGACATTCAGCGGAGAAACAACTTGCCGGTGAGACGTTTGATATGTGATAGCCCAACTCACTGGAATTCGACCCTGGTCATGTTCTCTAGCCTGCTAGAACAGGAGAAAGCCGTCACCCAGTACCTGTACAATTACAGTAAAAGAACACAATCTGGGGAGATGGGGATGTTCTGGCCCAACAACTGGACACTGATGCGAAATGCATGCAGGCTCATGCGGATGTTTGAGGAGGTGACCAACCTGGTGAGTGGCAGTAAAGGCACTATCAGCGACTTGATCCCGTACGCTTACTTCCTGATGCGTGCCGTGCGTAGAGTGGTGGATCAAGCTGTGGAGGAGCATGAACAGGAACAGTTATGAGAGGAACAGTTGTGGGAGCAATTTTCATCAGAACCAGATGTTTCCTCAACACCTGCGGCAGCACAGAGGGGGGAGGAGGAGGAAGAGTCTTGTGGGGAAGAGGAGTCAGAATCGGATGATGAGGAAGGTGTTTCTTGGTGTTTCTTAGGAGGAGGAGGAGGCGGCAGCAGAAGAAAAACCGCAGCAGGCGTCACAGGGAGCTTGTGCTGCTTGACGTTCCCGTGGTATTGTTCGTGGCTGGGGGGGAGGAGGAGGACTTACCTGACATTACTGAGGAAGAGCAAGAGGAGATAGATAGTACGTCTGCATCCAACTTTGTGCAGATGGCGTCTTTCATGCTGTCCAGCCTGTTGAGGGACCCCCGTATAAAAAAACTCAAGGGGAATGAGCTGTACTGGGTGGCCACGCTACTAGACCCTCGGTATAGGCACAAAGTGCCGGACATGTTACCAACTCACCTGAAGGTAGAAAGGATGCAGCAAATGCAGAACAAGCTAGCAACTATGCTTTACAATGCGTTTAAGGGTGATGTCACAGCACAACGCAATAAAGGTATCACTGCCAGTAATCCTTCTCCCATGTCCACGCAGGCAAGGACAGGACGCTCCAGCGATCTCATGGTGATGTCGGACATGCGGACATTCTTTAGTCCAGCCCCTCGCCTTAGCGCTTCTGGATCCACCCTCCACCAACGCCTGGAGCGGCATGTAGCTGACTACCTGGCCTTAAAGAGGAACTCCAGTGAAAATAATGTAATAAAAAAAGTGCTTCATTTTTACAATAATTATGTATAAATGATTTAGTCAGTGTTTGCCCATTGTAAAATCATTTAAATCCCTGATTTACATTCTGACATTTATTACATGGTGACAATTTTTACTGTGGGCAGGTGATGTAGCTGCTGCATGCTTTTTTGGCAGTTGTAAACAGCTGTAAACAGCTATTTTCCACAATGCAGCAAGGTTCACAGACAGGAAACTGCCAAGAGTACGTACTGAGAGTTTTTTGTGGGAGAGGTTTCTCCACAATATCAGCCATACAGCACCCCCTGATGGCCTGTTTGTGAAAAGGAATAGATTTCTCATGTAAAAGGGGGTATCAGCTACTGATTGGGATAAAGCTAAATTCTTGGTCGGAGTTTCTCTTTAAGTGTGGATGTAGACACTGTGAGCAGAGATGAACCCTTGGACTACTGGGTGCGCAGGCTTGACCTGTGGCCAGAGCTGTCCCAATTTGCCATCCAACTTCTGTCTTGCCCTGCCTCAAGCGTCCTGTCAGAAAGGACCTTCAGCATAGCCGGAGGCTTTGTCACTGAGAAGAGAAGTCGCCTAAGTCACAAAAGTGTTCAGTACCTCACCTTTATCAAAATGAATGAGGTATGGATCCCGGAGGGCTACTGCCCACCCGAAGAATAAGTCAGTCCCCACACACAGCATCTCTGCCTGCATGCCGTGTTACTGGCTGCCTCCCCAAGAAGTCGCTGCTAGCAGCGGCCGCTATACTAATTTTTCTGGTGCATGTACATGCCTGCCTAATTTTTCTGGCTGCAATGCAGCTGCAACAACAAAACAAAAGGCATGTACATGTGCCCATTCTCCTTCGTTATCTTTACCTTGCTGCGGTGAAGGGGCTTGCGTATCACAATGAAGCAATGACCGAAAGCTATATGAGTGTCTCGGGGGGTGGCACACCAAAGTTAATAAGGTCGTTGCTTCGACTGTTTAGGACTGCAATTTAGCATTCAATGTGATTTCTGCCCTTAAAATGCTGCTTTGCGTCCAATCCGGATTTTTCCCGGGGAATTTTGGCATGTATCCCACTCCGTCATGCCCCCCTCCAGGTGTTAGACCCCTTGAAACATCTTTTCCATCACTTTTTTTGCCAGCATACGTTTTTCTAGTTTTCAAAGTTCGCCTCCCCATTGAAAGCTATTGCGGTTCGCGAACCTAAAATCGGAGGTTCGGGCCATCTCTAATTCTCGATTGGATTTAGATTTGGACTTTGACTGGGCCATTCTAACACATGGATATGTTTTGTTTTAAACCATTCCATTGTTGCCCTGGCTTTATGTTTAGGTTTGTTGTCCTGCTGGAAGGTGAACCTCCTCCCCAGTCACAAGTCTTTTGCAGACTCCAAGAGGTTTTCTTCCAAGATTGCCCTGTATTTGGCTCCATCCATCTTCCCATCAACTCTGACAAGCTTCCCTGTCCCTGCTGAAGAGAAGCACCCCCAGAGCATGATGCTGCCACCACCATATTTGACAGTGGGGATGGTGTGTTCAGAGTGATGTGCAGTGTTGGTTTTCCGCCACACATAGCGTTTTGCGTTTTGGCCAAAAAGTTCCATTTTGGTCTCATCTGACCAGAGCACCTTCTTCCACGTTTGCTGTGTCCCCCACATGGCTTGTGGCAAACTGCAAACGGGACTTCTTATGCTTTTCTGTTAACAATGGCTTTCTTCTTGCCACTCTTCCATAAAGGCCAACTTTGTGCAGTGCACGACTAATAGTTTTCCTATGGACAGATTCTCCCACCTGAGCTATAGATCTCTGCAGCTCGTCCAGAATCACCATGGGCCTCTTGACTGCATTTCTGATCAGCGCTCTCGGCCTGTGAGTTTAGGTGGATGGACTTGTCTTGGTAGGTTTACAGTTGTGCCATACTCCTTCCACTTCTGAATGATCACTTAAACAGTGCTCCGTGGGATGTTCAAGGCTTTGGAAATCTTTTTGTAGCCTAAGCCTGCTTTAAATTTCTCAATAACTTTATCCCTGACCTGTCTGGTGTGTTCTTTGGACTTCATGGTGTTGTTGCTCCCAATGTTCTCTTAGACAACCTCTAAGGCCGTCACAGAGCAGCTGTATTTGTACTGACACACAGGTGCACTCTATTTAGTCATTAGCACTCATCAGGCAATGTCTATGGGCAACTGACTGCACTCAGACCAAAGGGGGCTGAATAATTACGCACACCCCACTTTGCAGTTACAGTTATTTGTAAAAAATGTTTGGAATCATGTATGATTTCCGTTCCACTTTTCACGTGTACACCACTTTGTATTGGTCTTTCACGTGTAATTCCAATTAAATTGATTCATGTTTGTGACAGTAATATGACAAAATGTGGAAAACTTCAAGGGGGCCGAATACTTTTGCAAACCACTGTAGTTGGCTACCTGCCGGTCCAGGCGTTGGTGGAGGGTGGATCCGGAAGGGCTAAGGCGAGGCGTTGGACTAAAGAATGTCCGCATGTCCGACATCACCATGAGATCGCTGGAGCGTCCTGTCCTTGCCTGCGTGGACATGGGAGAAGGATTACTGGCAGTGGTACCTTTATTGCGTTGTGCTGTGACATCACCCTTAAACGCATTGTAAAGCATAGTTGCCAGCTTGTTCTGCATGTGCTGCATTCTTTCTGCCTTCAAGTGAGTTGGTAACATGTCCGGCACTTTGTGCCTATACCGAGGGTCTAGTAGCGTGGCCACCAAGTACAGCTCATTCCCCTTGAGTTTTTTTAAACGGGGGTCCCTCAACAGGCTGGACAGCATGAAAGACATCATCTGCACAAAGTTGGATCCAGCCGTACTATCCATCTCCACTTGCTCTTCCTCAGTGATGTCAGGTAAGTCCTCCTCCTCCCCCCAGCCACGAACAATACCACGGGAACGTCGAGCAGCACAAGCCCCTGCGACGCCTGCTGCGGTTGTTCTTCTGCTGCCGCCTCCTCCTCCTAAGAAACACCAAGAAACACCTTCCTCATCATCCGAGTCTGACTCCTCTTCCCCACACGACTCTTCCTCCTCCTCCCCCTCTGTGCTGCTGCAGGTGTTGAGGAAACGTCTGGTTCTGATGAAAATTGCTCCCACAACTGTTCCTCTCATAACTGTTCCTGTTCATGCTCCTCCACAGCTTGATCCACCACTCTACGCACGGCACGCATCAGGAAGTAAGCATACGGGATCAAGTCACTGATGGTGCCTTCACTGCGACTCACCAGGTTGGTCACCCCCTCAAACGGCTGCATGAGCCTGCATGCATTTCGCATCAGTGTCCAGTTGTTGGGCCAGAACATCCCCATGTCCCCAGATTGTGTTTTTTTTACTGTAATTGTACAGTTACTGGGTGACTGCTTTCTCCTGTTCTAGCAGGTGAGAGAACATGACCAGGGTCGAATTCCAGCGAGTCGGGCTATCACATATCAAGCGTCTCACCGGCAAGTTGTTTCTCAGCTGAATGTCTGCAAAGCGTGCCATGGCCGTGTAAGACGCCTGAAATGCTCACACAACTTCCTGGCCTGCTTCAGGATGTCCTCTAAGCCTGGGTACTTTGACACAAATCTTTGAATGACTAGATTCAGCACATGTGCCATGCAGGGTACATGTGTCAGCTTTCCCAAATTCAAAGCGGAAAGGAAATTGCTGCCGTTGTCACACACCACGTTGCCGATCTCCACTGATCCACCTGTTTGTTAAGAGCAGCAAGAAGAGCTGGTCCAGTGTGACTCTCTGCTTTGAGGCAAGACATGTCTAAGATGGCGTGACAACGTCGTACCTGGCATGCAGCATAGGCCCTGGGGAGATGGGGCTGTGTAGCTGGAGAGGAGATCGCAGCACCAGTAGAGTTGAACTGCCACTCAGCCAAGGAGGAGGAGGACGATAGTGAAGAGGATGTAGCAGGAGGAGTAGGAGGAGAAGGAGAGGAGGTGGCAGGAGGCTTGCCTGAAAGCTGTGGAGGTGTCACAAGTTGGTCCGCTGCACAGCCACGTACTCCCTGCTTGCCATCGGTCACCAGGTTGACCCAATGGGCTGTGTATGTAATGTACCTGCCCTGACCGTACTTGGCAGACAAGGTATCCATGGTCAGGTGGACCCTTGACCCAACGCTGTGTGCCAGAGATGACACCACTTGCCTCTCAACTTCATGGTACAGTTTGGGTATCGCCTTTTTAGAGAAATAATTGCGGCCTGGTATCTTCCATTGCGGTGTCCCAATGGACACAAATTTACGGAAGGCCTCAGAGTCCACCAGCTGGTATGGTAACAGCTGGCAAGCTAACAGTTCCGCCAAGCCAGCTGTCAGACGCCGGGCAAGGGGGTGACTGGCAGGAATTGGCTTTTTCCGCTCAAAGATTTCCTTCATGGACACTTGGCTGCTGTGGGCAGAGGAGCAGGAACCGCTCAAGGGCAGAGGCGGAGTGGAGGAGGGTGGCTATTAAGGTGCAAGGAAGAAAGCGGCTGAAGATGCTGCACCTGAAGGAGGAAGAGGAAAGGAGGGTGGCTTTGCTTTGTGTGCTGCTTTTGCTCAGGTGCTCTTCCCATTGCAGTTTGTGCCTTTTCTAAAGGTGCCTTCATAAGGCAGTTGTCCCTACGTGGGTGTTGGCCTTTCCATGGCTCCATTTTTGGAGGCAGAGAGAACAGATGGCATTGCTCTGATCTACGGACAACACACTAAAACATTTCCAAACCACTGAGCCCCCCTGGGGTGATGGCACTATGGTGGCATCAGCTGCTGATGGTGAAGGGCATGTTTGCTGGCGCCGGACACTGCCACCCGCTGTTTCTGACGACATCTCTCCCTGCTTCTTTCAGCAACTCGTCTCCTCCTACTCCTCTCTGGCTCCCCCTCTGAACTGTCCCCTTGGTCATCTTGTCTCTTAGGATCCTACGTGGTATCCGTATCATCGTCATCATCATAATCTTCCTGCCCAGCTTTGCTTGCCTCAGACACCTCCAAAACTGCACCAATAGCAGGTACTTCATCCTCCTCCTCCTCACACGTTACGTCCATAGTGTCGCTGCCTAATTCAGACATATGAGGTGGTGTAACTTGCTTAGCACCTTCATCTGGTTTTAACAATAATGGCTGTGAATTAGTTAATTCCCCACCAATTAACTCCTGCGAAGTGTCAAATGCAGCGGCAGGGGTGCTGGTGGTTGCAGAAGATGAGGTGTTCTGTGTTAAATAATCAACCACGTCCTGACAATCTTGGGAGTTGATGGGACGTGCCTTCTTCTGAGCACTGTACTTTGGGCCAGGGCCGCACGAGATCACATCAACACGACCTCGCATAGACCTGCTGGGTGGCCTTCCTCTAGGTCTGCCTCTACCGTCCTCTGCCTCTACCTGTTTTGTCCATATCGGGGGGATGCAGTAAAAGGTATGTACTGACTTCACTAATACAATGTGCAGTCACACAGGTGCAGTTAACAGGTATGCACGGAGTGGTATATCACACTGCGTGCGCTCACGTAGGTGGGTGGGTGCACAGTGAACAACAGGTAGGTACATGCAGTGGGTATTACAATGTGCACCTGTCACACACAGACAGGTACCGGACAGGCACAGTGACACTGCGTGCACTCACGTAGGTGGGTGGGTGCACAGTGAACAACAGGTAGATATTTGCAGTGGGTATTACAATGTGCACCTGTCACACACAGACAGGTACCGGACAGGCACAGTGACACTGTGTGCGCTCACGTAGGTGGGTGGGTGCACAGTGAACAACAGGTAGGTACATGCAGTGGGTATTACAATGTGCACCTGTCACACACAGACAGGTACCGGTCAGGCACAGTGACACTGTGTGCGCTCAGCTCACGTAGGTAGGTGGGTGCACTGTGAACAACAGGTAGGTAGGTATATGCAGTGATGGGAATTACAATGTGCACCTGTCACACACACAGGTAGTAACTGAATGTGCTGGGCCTGGCAGTGGCACACACAGTCTATGCAACACAAGTGTCAGTGGGACACACACACAAAAAAAAGATCACAAGAACAAGATTAGCTCTCAAAAGAGCTGTTGAGGGGTGCTTTTTTTTAGCAATAAGAATCAGCAAGAAGCAAGCTAAGAAGCCTACAAGAGCCTAACTAAGCTTTCCCTATGAGAGTCTGCAGCAGCTATCCCTTCACTAATTACTGAAGGCACACAAGTGAGTCCACTGCCTGACGCTGGCTGCCTGCCTTTTATATGGGGGGGGGGAATGCCTCCATGAGGGAGTGTAGCCTGATTGGCTACAATGTGCCTGCTGACTGTGATGTAGAGGGTCAAAGTTGACCCTCATGATGCACTATGGGGGCGAATCGAACTGCCGGTAAAGTTTGCAGTTCTCCGCGAACCCTGGAAGTTCACTGGGAACTGTTGGCGGGCCATCTCTAGTCAGAACATCTGTGCCTATAGGCTCCTGTGATGTGAATTTAGGCCGCTTGGATATAGGATATAATCAAACACACCTTCCACCCAAACAAACAAAAAAAAAAAAATCGACAATGCCACTGGTTCACTTTAAGTCAAGGCTGGCTTTTCATCTAGCCCTTACATGTCAATAAGATATAATAAAAATATTGGTATTAATGATCATTCAAGAAGAGGAGTGCAATTGCTATTGCCAGTGGCATAGCTGTGGAGCTGTGGGCCCCGGTGCAAGTTTTACATGCCCCCCCCCAGCACTCTATATGTAACACTTCATACAGCGCAACAAAACCTGCCAAGGATTTCCACAGTATTAGAGGTGCAAGAAGGGGATGGGGAACAGTTTGTTAATGATTACTACTATTCAAAGCATCTATAGAAGTGATTATTACCACCACAGGACCAATAAATAGCTAATACTTTGATTGAGGAAGAGCCTAATGGGGCCCCTCTGGCCCAAGGGCCCCGATGCGGACACTACCTCTGCAACCCCTATTGCTACGCCACTGGCTATTGCATGGATACCCCATATAATCAATGGGCAGGGTCAAATCTAATTTTGTGAACGTGTCATAAAAAAAAAAAAAAAAGAAAAAAACTGCCACATTCTGCATTTTTCCATTACACTCACAACTTACATTAAAAGGTACTGTATTGTGTTTTAACATATACAGTGGTGTGAAAAACTATTTGCCCCCTTCCTGATTTCTTATTCTTTTGCATGTTTGTCACACTTAAATGTTTCTATTCATCAAAAACCATTAACTATTAGTCAAAGATAACATAATTGAACACAAAATGCAGTTTTAAATGATGGTTTTCATTATTTAGTGAGAGAAAAAAAACTCCAAATCTACATGGCCTTGTGTGAAAAAGTGATTGCCCCCCCTTGTTAAAAAATAACTTAACTGTGGTTTATCACACCTGAGTTCAATTTCTGTAGTCACCCCCAGGCCTGATTACTGCCACACCTGTTTCAATCAAGAAATCACTTAGATAGGAGCTATCTGACACAGAAGTAGACCAAAAGCACCTCAAAAGCTAGACATCATGCCAAGACCCAAAGAAATTCAGGAACAAATGAGAACAAAAGTACTGTAATTGAGATCTATCAGTCTTGTAAAGTTTATAAAGCCATTTCTAAAGCTTTAGGACTCCAGCGAACCACAGTGAGAGCCATTATCCACAAATGGCAAAAACATGAAACAGTGATGAACCTTCCCAGGAATGGCCGGCTGACCAAAATTACCCCAAGAGCGCAGAGAAAACTCATCCGAGAGGACACAAAAGACCCCAGGACAACATCTAAAGAACTACAGGCCTCACTTGCCTCAATTAAGGTCAGTGTTCACGACTCCACCATAAGAAAGAGACTGGGCAAAAACGGCCTGCATGGCAGATATCCAAGGCGCAAACCACTTTTAAGCAAAAAGAACATTAAGGCTCGTCTCAATTTTGCTAAAAAAACATCTCAATGATTGCCAAGACTTTTGGGAAAATATCTTGTGGACCGGCGAGACAAAAGTTGAACTCTTTGGAAGGTGTGTGTCCTGTTACATCTGGCGTAGAAGTAAAACAGGATTTCAGCAAAAGAACATCATACCAACAGTAAAATATGGTGGTGGTAGTGTGATGGTCTGGGGTTGTTTTGCTGCTTCAGGACCTGGAAGGCTTGCTGTGATAGAAGGAACCATGAATTCTACTGTCTACCAAAAAATCCTGGAGGAGAATGTACGGCCATTTGTTTGTCAACTCAAGCTGAAGCGATCTTGGGTGCTGCAGCAGGACAATGACCCAAAACACACCAGTAAATCCACCTCTGAATGGCTGAAGAAAAACAAAATGAAGACTTTCGAGTGGCCTAGTCAAAGTCCTGACCTGAATCCTATTGAGATGTTGTGGCATGACCTTAAAAAGGCAGTTCATGCTAGAAAACCCTCAAATAGAGCTGAATTACAACAATTATGCAAAGATGAGTGGGTCAAAATTCCTCCAGAGCGCTGTAAAAGACTTGTTGCAAGTTATCGCAAACGCTTGATTACAGTTATTGCTGCTAAGGGTGGCCCAACCAGTTATTAGGTTCAGGGGGCAATTTCTTTTTCACACAGGGCCATGTAGGTTTTGAGGTTTTTTTTCTCACTAAATAATAAAAACCATCATTTAAAACTGCATTTTGTGTTCAATTATGTTATCTTTGACTAATAGTTAACGGTTTTTGATGAGCAGAAACATTTAAATGTGACAAACATGCAAAAGAATAAGAAATCAGGAAGGGGGCAAATAGTTTTTCACACCACTGTATAAACATACAAATGTGTGTGTTGTAGATTCAAGACAAGACAGCAGTAGAGATTTAGGTTCAAAACTATAATGTAATTCTCTACACTATTTTAGGTTGTTGTTGCAATGGTAATGGGGAAGGAGCTTAGTAACCACCACTACTTTAAGGTAAAAATCCTAAGTTTCCACTATTTCACATCAGCTTTACATACCGGTTCAGTTGCTAAGATTTAATAAACACAAAAACCAAACACATTCCTGTTACTTCACATCAGGATGGTGTTGCTATGGCAATCTGGGAAGGCCTGAATAACTATTACTCTACATAAGTATATGCTTTATCTTGGATCTCTCTGTCTCTGGAAGTTGCACCATTTGAAATCATAGTATTGGAGTAACAGGCATTGGTTCGGTGTGCACTCACTTTGCTTTTTTTGTGTGAAAAATCAAAATTAAAAGACACATTTTAGGAATATTTATTATAGTACTTTTGCTATGTTCTGGGCTGCTTTATTTATGTCACTTTAGTATTGATCTTGAAACAACAGTAGAAAGGCAACGGTATGAAAACGCAGCGCTAATCAGAGATCTGCTACCGTTAAACTGTACAATGTTTCTAAAGCTGATTGTATGTTACGACTTGCTAGCTGCTCTTGTCCTTTGCACTGATATTAAAGGACAACCGAGGTGACATGTGACATGAGGAGATAGACATGTGTACGTATAGTACCAAGCACACAAATAACTAGGCTGTGTTCCTTTTTTTCTTTCTCTGCCTGAAAAAGTTAAACATCAGTTATGCAAGTGACAGTTTCTATCTGGGTCGTGTCGGACTGGGTCAGGCTATAGCATAACCCTCACTGATAAGTAATTACAGCCATAAAACACTTTCCTGTCAGTAAATGGGCAGCATGGTGCCATAGTGGTTAGCGCTCTTGCCTTGCAATGCTGGGTCCCCGGTTCGAGTCCCAGCCAGGTCAACATCTGTAAGGAGTTTGTATGTTCTCCCTGCGTCTGCGTGGGGTTTCTCCGGGCAATCCAGCTTCCTCTCACATCCCAAAAACATACAGATACGTTAATTGGCTCCCCCCTAAATTGGCCATAGGCTATGATACATGCACTACATGATACATACATAGATACATAACTATGGTAGGGACTAGATTGTGAGCCTCTCTGAGGGACAGTTAGTGACAAGACAATAAACTGTACAGCGCTGCGTAATATGTTGATGCTATATAAATACTTGAATAAGTAAATAAATAAAGTAAGGGGGTGTCAGGAACCGGCCCCGCGGCACGCCTGCGTATACAGTTCCCGACTGCGGGTTTGACCAGATCGAGAGGGGAAGCAGCCTTCGTCGAGCTACCACAAGGCTGGGACCCCTCAGAACACTTCTCACTGCCACCACTAGCTGTTGCTAGACACTTCCACTCTGCTGTCGAGCGATCTGCACGCAATCCGCGGTTCCGTATTCGGGTCAGCTTTGCGCTTTAGGCCGAATACGGGAACGCCACGCACACACACACAATACAATCTTAAAGTAGCACGGCACAATCAGGCACAGAACTTGTAATGAAAGTTACACTGCAGTCTCTTCTAGGCTATGAGTGTTAGCTTAGTACAGCAGAAGTCAAACTTATTAAATAACGATTTAATATTTAGCAAGGAAATGAGCAGCGCTACTTAAAAACAGACCAGTGCCTACCTGCAAAAGAGTGCAAGCCCCACTTGTGAGGTCGAATACACACCGAGCATACACATGACCTGTCTACCACTAGAGGAGGATGTTGGTTTCCATTAACAGCTTGCATGCAACCTATTAAGTACTCGTCCCTCCCACTGCGAAGAAGTCAATCCTCCATGGGAGGGGCCTAACACGAACTAAATCCTAACCTATGTATATGCATAGCCTGGGTGCGGCTAATCAAATAAAATCGAAAATTGAAAATTGCGCAAAAGGTGGATCAGCGCAACACCAGGCCGCCTCTGAATAGCCTCCATCAGAGATGCGCTGAGCCCCCCCAGGAACTACAAACGCACCTTGAACCCAAACAGAAGCTCTGCATATACACCAAAAACATGGCTGTTAAGTGGGAGCAGCTGACCAAAAAAAGAATTACATTAGTACATAGCAAGGAAATGAGCAGCGCTACTTAAAAACAGACCAGTGCCTACCTGCAAAAGAGTGCAAGCCCCACTTGTGAGGTTGAATACACACCGAGCATACACATGACCTGTCTACCACTAGAGGAGGATGATGGTTTTTATTAACAGCTTGCATGCAACCTATTAAGTACTCGTCCCTCCCACTGCGAAGAAGTCAATCCTCCATGGGAGGGGCCTAACACGAACTAAATCCTAACCTATGTATATGCATAGCCTGGGTGCGGCTAATCAAATAAAATCGAAAATTGAAAATTGCGCAAAAGGTGGATCAGCGCAACACCAGGCCGCCTCTGAATGGCCTCCATCAGAGATGCGCTGAGCCCCCCCAGGAACTACAAACGCACCTTGAACCCAAACAGAAGCTCTGCATATACACCAAAAGCATGGCTGTTAAGTGGGAGCAGCTGACCAAAAAAAGAATTACATTAGTACATAGCAAGGAAATGAGCAGCGCTACTTAAAAACAGACCAGTGCCTACCTGCAAAAGAGTGCAAGCCCCACTTGTGAGGTCGAATACACACCGAGCATACACATGACCTGTCTACCACTAGAGGAGGATGTTGGTTTCCATTAACAGCTTGCATGCAACCTATTAAGTACTCGTCCCTCCCACTGCGAAGAGTTTTTTTGGTCAGCTGCTCCCACTTAACAGCCATGCTTTTGGTGTATATGCAGAGCTTCTGTTTGGGTTCAAGGTGCGTTTGTAGTTCCTGGGGGGGGCTCAGCGCATCTCTGATGGAGGCCATTCAGAGGTGGCCTAACAATTTAATATTCCAGAAAAAAAAGTGGAACAATGCAGAAAATAATATATACAAAAGATTTACAGAAAACAAAGTAAAAATTACAACGATAAAGGTTACAACGATACACGCAAGACAAGTTGCAAAAATAAAAGGGAAATAAATAACGTTACCAGCTTAGGTTAGAACGTGGTTGGCGGGAGAACACCGTTTCCGGTTCACTCGGGATCATCCCTAGTTATGCGCTACCTCCAAGAGAAGATGATCTGTGACTGTCCCAGGCTGAGTTATATAGCCTGCTTGGTGGCCTGGGGCATTTAAGGGTCAGTCCCAAACAGTTTGCACAGAACGCTTGTCATATCCCTTCTGTGATATGCGAACTTCAAAGGGTGCCTGTGTCAGCTTCTGAAATGTACCGATTTCAAACACTCAAACGCCTCCAAGCCAATATTCAGACCACAGGTAAAATTGTATTAAAAATGACTTCAAAACCCTTCACCCACTTCCAGTAGGCTGTCATATGTAAATTTCAAACATTCCTGTGTTAGCTTCCATTGTCCCCAGACTCTGGTAGTCTTGCTTTGTATATTGGGACAATGGGCTGTCTACAGAGTTCAAAAGCCATGCAGACCAGCCTATTCTTCCTCAAGTGGCTGCTAATTAGCAGTTCCCTGCTACCCCAGGAACTTAATGCAAACGTAGTTTCACAGACAATCACACCTGACACAGCAGATCAAAGGTGACTGGCTAGTGGCCTAATGAGCAATTTCCTTGCCCCAGGCTAGCAACTCAAGGTAACAGCTTCCTTTTAGCAGACATACACATGTGACACAGGCAGAAAAATGAAACATATGGCTTCCGTATTATCCCAACATCATAACTAGCTGCAATATCATGACACCTCCTCTCTTCCAGACGGCGCTGGCAGATGATTCTAACAAATCCTCCTGCGAAAGCCTACACTGATGGCCGGGCCTGGGGGGTAACTCCTTAGCATTCTCATGAGGGTTTCCCACCTGGCAGTTAGCTCCAAGCTACACGGCTGGAAAACTAGGCAAGGTGGCTGCAATGCGTCTTTGCCTCTGGCAACCGGGCGTAACCAACTATGGGGATGATGGTCCATGACGACCGTGAATTTGCGACCATAGAGACAGAGCTGCAGCTGGGGAAGGGTTTCCGACCGTCACTACAGGCACCTTCTCTATAGTGGCAGGTGCTATCTCTCTGTACCTTTGAGGAACGATTATCTGACGGTCTGCCTCCTCCACATCGGACAGCTTCGAGGGAATAACTTCCCAGAACCCTTTCAGCCCACCCCCTCCAGCTGGTGACCCCTGAGCTCTTCCAGGCTGCTGTCAAATCGAACAGCCCCAAAGAGCTCAGTGCTGCCTGTCACACACGCCAGGAAGGTTGCAGACAGAGAGGCTCCTGGGCCCTCAGGGCCAGGTTCCAAAGTGGATGTTGCTGACCCAGCAACATTTGCCACTTCGGCGGACAGTCCCTCTGCTGCAGACCCGCTAGCGCTGCTGGTTACCACTGCAGTGGAGGGAGTGTCCGCATCACACATATCATTGCTCATACATTTGATCTCAACAACATCTGAAGGGGAATGATCTGGCCTGGTGCCATCTGCCCCTTCAGTGGGCAGTTCAGCTGCTGCAGCCCAGCGACCACTGTTGGTTACTCCTGCAGCCGACGGGGTGTTCACATGACAAGCATCATTATGTAGCACAACACATATGATATCAACATTATCCGCCTTACACATATTGACATTTAGAACATCACATTCAACATCAACATTATCTGCAGCATTATACACAGTGCTACTCAGCCCTTCACAAGTAGCATCAACAGTTCCTGCATCGATTACCTCGATAGTCCGTTCGTCATAAATGACATCATCAGTTCCTGCATTCGCTGTATCAACATGTCCCACTTTAGGCCTAGGCACTGGAGACTTTCTAGGGCTTGCTCCTAGTATACAGTCCGTAGCCCCGGGAGGCTCACCAACACCCCCCACTTGCACAGAGTTATCAAACAGTACCTTGCAAGAGTCCTGAACTTCTGCTGGGGAGGCGAGCTCCACGGGGGTTAGAGTAGGCTCATACCGGGCCACTAACCGTCCCAGGTCAGTACCCAATAAAACGTTGGTGGGGATGGTATCAGTTACCCCCACTTTTCTCATTCCACTGCTTGCACCCCAATCCAGGTGGACCAATGCGGTGGGTATGGCTAGGGTGACACCCCCAACTCCTTTGACAGAAATCACTTTCCCAGGTATGTACTGCTGCGGGTTCACAAGCTGGGGATGTATGAGAGTCACTTGTGCTCCAGTGTCTCTCAGCCCAGTGGCAACTGTAACCCCAACTGTGACAAGCTGCAGATTCTCTGCATAGCTAGTGGCATTCCTGGTAGCACACAAAGCAGTTTGGATTCACTGGGGTTTGAAGCCTCACTGGATTTTGGGGCCTCCCTCTTCCTCTCTGGGCAAGTCACGCTGATATGACCCACCCTGTCACATACAAAGCATTTCCGGGTGTCAGTGGTTGGTTGCTTGAATCCAGGAGACAGCGGTGCTTGCCTCCTCGGGGTGATGGGTGAAGCAGGTTTAGCGATCTGTTCTCCCTTCCAGCTCGATGTTGTAGTTCTCCGGGACTCGGATGCTCGATGGGCTGTGTAGGAATCAGCGACTTTTGCGGCCTCATCCACAGTCTTTGGCTTTCGGTCCAGTACAAAGAACCGGACCTCAGCAGGACAAGTGTGTAGGAACTGGTCCTTGATCATCAGCTCCTGCAGGGCATCAAAGGTTTTGACTGACACTCCTTTTAACCACTGCTGGAAGGCAGTGCGCAGGTTGCAAGCATGATCCAGGTAACTGTCATTAAGACCTCGCTGCACTGTCCTGAAACGTTTACAATACATCTCTGGCATGAGGTGATATCTTTTAGCACTAGCCTTTTTAATGGCCTCATAGTCATCTTCTTCCTCCTGTGGAAGCCTCACAAACTTCTCCAGGGCCTCGCCTCTCAGCCCTGGTGTGAGATACCTTGCCCACTGCTCGCGGGGCACCCCATACTGATGACAAGTCCTTTCAAACTCCTGTATGAAAGTGTCTATGTCAGAGTCCTTGTCCATGGCGGGGAACTTATCCAGGGGGATTCTGTGGACTCGCTCACCTTCGCGTTCTGCGGGTGCAGCAGACCTATTCTGCTGCTGCTGCTGCTGAAGTCTAGCCAACTCCAGCTGGTGTCGCTCTTCAGCTCTTCCCTCCTCTGTGTTGTGAGCTGCATCTGCTGGTGTTGGAGCACGGGCTTGCTCTGCCTCATCATACTCCTCGAGGGCACGAACTAACTGCTCCTTAGTCTGGCCTCTCACCGTCTCTATGCCTCTGTGCTCACACAGGTTGAGTAAGTCGTTTTAATTTGGTTTCTTATAGCTGGTTGTTTTCTGAGCCATCGTGTTGCCAAATAAAAAGAGAAAAGGGGGAAGAAAGCAAAATTCCAAGTTTGTATCCTTGAACAAAAAAAGTATATAGATTCTGCACTGAGTAGACTTCTGTAGGCTAGTCACTTCTAGCAAGCTTCCAGCCTTTAGTACGCAGAATAGCGAGCTAAACTGAGTACTAATGTACTAAACGTTCCCACCACTGCCAGCCAATTATGTCAGGAACCGGCCCCGTGGCACGTCTGCGTATACAGTTCCCGACTGCGGGTTTGACCAGATCGAGAGGGGAAGCAGCCTTAGTCGAGCTACCACAAGGCTGGGACCCCTCAGAACACTTCTCACTGCCATCACTAGCTGTTGCTAGACACTTCCACTCTTGCTGTCGAGCAATCTGCACGCAATCCGCGATTCTGTATTTGGGTCAGCTTTGCGCTTTAAGCCGAATACGGGAACACCACACACACACACACACACACACACACACACACACACACACACACACACACACACACACACACACACACACACACACACACACACACACTACAATCGTACAGTAGCACGGCACAATCAGGCACGGAACTTGTAATGCAAGTTACACTGCAGTCTCTTCTAGGCTATTATTATTATTATTATTTAGTATTTATATAGCGCCTACATATTACGCAGCGCTGTACAGTGTATATATATATATATATACTTATCAGTGTTAGCTTAGTACAGCAGAAGTCAAACTTATTAAATAACAATTTAATATTCCAGAAAAAAAAGTGAAACAATGCAGAAAATAACATATACAAAAGATTTACAGAAAACAAAGTAAAAATTACAATGATAAAGGTTACAACGATACACACAAGACAAGTTGCAAAAATAAAAGGGAAATAAATAACGTTACCAGCGTAGGTTAGAACGTGGTTGGCGGGAGAACGCCGTTTCCGATTCGCTCGGGATCATCCCTAGCTATGCGCTACCTCCAAGAGAAGATGATCTGTGACTGTCCCAGGCTGAATTATATAGCCCACTTGGTGGCCTGGGGCATTTAAGGGTCAGTCCCAAATTGTTTGCACAGAACGCTTGTCATATCCCTTCTGTGATATGCGAACTTCAAAGGGTTTCTGTGTCAGCTTCTGAAGTGTACCGATTTTGAACACTCAAACGCCTCCAGACCAATATTCAGACCACAGGTAAAATTGTATCAAAAATGACTTCAAAACCCTTCACCCACTTCCAGTAGGCTGTCATATGTAAATTTCAAACATTCCTGTGTTAGCTTCCACTGTCCCCAGACTCTGGTAGTCTTGCTTTGTATATTGGGACAATGGGCTGTCTACAGAGTTCAAAAGCCATGCAGACCAGCCTATTCTTCCTCAAGTGGCTGCTAATTAGCAGTTCCCTGCTACCCCAGGAGCCTAATGCAAACATAGTTTCACAGACAATCACACCTGACACAGCAGATCAAAGGTGACTGGCTAGTGGCCTAATGAGCAATTTCCTTGCCCCAGGCTAGCAACTCAAGGTAACAGCTTCCTTTTAGCAGACATACACATGTGACACAGGCAGAAAAATGAAACATATGGCTTCCGTATTATCCCAACATCATAACTAGCTGCGATATCATGACAGGGGGCAGTTACTGAGGACATAGGGTTGCTACTTTAGGTTGCGGTTGCTATGCCAATTACAATTGCATGGATTTTGTTTTCTGCTACAATATTGTATGGGCTTGATTCACAAAGCGGTGCAAAGTGTTTGCACGCCTGTGAAAAGCCCTTTATCACGCCTAAACTCAGTTTAGGCGTGATAAGAAGAAACTCGCGCGAATTTTCCGCGCGCAAAGTTTTCCGCGCGCAAGCGCGCAGGCGCGCGCGCAGCACCCGGCGCTTCGCGCGAAGAGCAGCACAAATCGGTGATAACTCAGTGGTGCAAAGGTTATCACGCCTAAAGTCTTTTAGGCGTGATAACTGAGTTATCACCACTTTGTGAATCAAGCCCCATGTGTTATATGGAAGCAGTGAGTAATTTACTTACTGTTTAAAGGACCACTATTGCGAAAAAAGAAGGCAGTTAAAACCTGACAAAACCGACAGGTTTTGGGCCAATCCATCTCCTCATTAGGGATTCTCAGGTTTTTCTTGGTTTTTAAGAGCATTTCCTGAACAGCAGTTGCAAAGTCTAACTGACAAAATAGTGTGCAAGTGAGTAGGGAGGCTGGCTGGTATCTTACTAATTTCAGAAATGCTGTTAAAAACAAAGAAAACCCAGAGAATCCCCCATGAAGAGAGGGACTGGCCCAAAACCTGTCAGTTCTGTCAGATTTTAACTGCCTACTTTCTTCGCGATAGTGGTCCTTTAATCCATACATCAGAAAAATCTTTTTTTTGAGGCAACAGTCCTAATCTTTCATTAAATCCCTCTGTCCCTCTTTGCTCCTCAGCTGCCCCCTTTTCCAGGACATATGTACAGGTCTGTGCAAATAAGTTTATTATTTAACTACCAATTCCACAATAGTTTTGTAATTAAGAGTGGGGGTTTTCATGTTTGTATAACGTGTAAATAAACATTTATGGGGTTTATTGCTGTCTCTGTTTCCATTTAAGAGATTTAATTTAATTTCCTGTTTTAAAAGGACCCCCACAGAGATAATAATTTGAATATTGAAACTGCTGGTTCCAGGGGCAGGAAATGAGGGGAATAAATACATATAATCAGGGATGCAGAGGTTGCATACAGTTTTATCTGTTTCTGTAACATCCCTCCATTTACATTTGTACTGAAGATGCTACTACGAGTAGAGACCCCTTGTGTTTTTGTATTCGTACAGTTTTGGGACCGTCTCAGTACTAATAAACCATTCACTACTTTGGTTACTGGCCAAAGCTTTGTTACTGATCTAAATAATATTGTTGTACTTGCATTCTGAAACTGTGATCTTAAGAATTTCAAAATGTTTTGATTAAAGTTTCACACAGTTTATTAGATTTTATGCTATTTGACATACTTGCAAATGTTTTCTTTTGAGCACACAAAAAAGATATAACTCCATACAAGTGAAAAACAAATAGCTACAGTAAAGTCAGCACTGAACACTGCAAACAAAATAAATTATCTATCTATTTATCTATCTATCTGTCTATCTATCTATCTATCTATCTATCTATCTATCTATCTATCTATCTATCTGTAATGAATAACGGAGATGCCGCCGTGGCGGTGAGTGGCATGGCGGCGGTCTCCGTGTCTCAGCCGGCGGCTTCCGCCGCACAGTTACATGTTGGAGGTTTGCCTGGTCCCTCAGTTGCACATAGACTGAGGGCTACGCGCGCGCGCGCCATGCGACAGGACCTTTGTGCGAGTAAAAGGGGAGTCAGTTGATCAGCCGGTCAGCTGACTCCAGCAGGGCTCCGGATTGGCTGAGTGACTAGGGCGGCATTGTGAAGCACTCTTAGTATATATATATATATATATATATATATATATATATATATATATATATATATAGGACCTGCATGTCAGTTGCTCCGTGTCTGCTGTTGCGTATGCTACGTGTTAGCACTCAGACTTTAGTCAGATCCCAAAGTGTGCTAGAACCAGCAGGAGCTGGGGATCCACACTTAGTCAGACTCTGTTGATAGCTTAAAGTACTAATTGAATTGTATTATTTGTTATGACCTTCTGCTAGCCTTGACTACTCTTCTGCTTGCTGATTATGTGCCTTTGCCTATCTGATCCAGTTGCTGACTCTGCCTGAATAACTACTCTGATTCAGCCTTCTGTCTTTGTACCCGCCTGTTACCGCATCTGCCTGTCTGACTATCCTGTCCTCACCAATGAACCTAGTCACTGGTGAGGGATTCTTTCTTTAGGAATCACCTGCTCCTCAGGTGATTGATACTGCAGTACAGTCTGAATCACCTGCTCCTCAGGTGACCAGTAGTTGCAGCATCACCTTTATCTCCTGCTCCTCAGGAGATCAGTAACTGCAGTACAGTCTGAATCACCTGCTCCTCAGGTGATCCATAGCTGCAGTACAGTCTGAATCACCTGCTCCTCAGGTGATCCATAGCTGCCGTACAGTCTTAATCGCCTGCTCCTCAGGTGACTAGCTACGTCAGTACTTTCCTCATCACCTGCCTCTCAGGTGATCTCCTGCCGCAGTACAGTCTGAATCACCCGCTCCTCGGGTGATCTATACGTTGTCTATTGTTACCACCCGCTCCTCAGTTGAACTGATTATTATTGCTGTCTACATCTCCAGCTTGCTGGAGGTTGTATTCCTGTGTTCAATAGAGATACCTCTCTATACCAGCTCCTCTGGGGTAGTGAGGATCTCTATACATTACTGTAGCACCAAACACCTATCTTACATCTGGTTGTCCTGTGTCACGCTATACTCGCATTATTGGTGATACTGCAGATCACTGTTATAAACTGTTCTAATCACCTTGCTTCGACACCATCGTCTCACAGACTGTGAGATCACTTGACTCTCCACACCGCAAACAGGATATAGACTTTCTCAGGCTTCTTCAATGCTTACGTTATTTATTCAGGAAACAGGAATACAGATAGATACATTCATCATATCCTAGCTATGCCAATCTTCATGTTGCGTTACAAGCTCGTGATTAGACTCCCTGCTGGAGTCTATCAGGTACCTTCTTCCTAACTATGTTACACTAAACTACCTATGTACAGCATACATTATATCAGATTACAGAAAGGAAGAACATGCTTAGAAGTCGTCCCAGTCAGCCTTGCTAGCTAGTGCAGAAGGAAGAAGCAGAAGTGAGCTCTCATAGCTCCCTCAGCCTTTAATACCGACTAGGAAAGAGTTAAATATGACATCATCTTCGCCACCCCCTAGACCAGATTATTGGTGGACCCACTCGTGGTGTCATCATACACACCTACTTAAATAATAATCGATGAGGCATTTGACCCATATGCAGGAACGTGGATGTTTAGTAAATATGGCCAATGTTTTCTGTTCCTGTGGTGTAGTGTTAAGGTCAGAGTAGTCCGATGGCCTTCTTTTAGGAACATGTTCTCAGTATCTGCGTGTATCCTCTGCTACACGCAGACCCTGAGATGCCTCTGCCTGCATCACAAAACCTCTATTTATTTTAAAGGCATACACTGCGGACAAGCCTTTTACATAAAACTCAGGCCAAGTAACTGAGGCCTACTTAAATTATAACAATCCCCCCTAAAACGGCTTGACCCGCAGATCCCAGCGTCTGAACCTCCCAGTACCTGGTTTCTTTTCTTTTATGTTTCACTTTTCGATGTTCGTGCTCACACAACTTCTCTGCTCTAGGCGATTACCCCTGGAAGAGAGAGAGCAAGACCTCTTGGTCTTCCTGTAACCAGGCTCTCTGGGGAGGCCCTACTTCTAAATCCCTCTATACCACATACTCAGCATTTGCGTCACTTACGTATCACTCACAAACTTGCATGACCACAGAAAAGTGAAACTCGTTTGGTTGTTACAAAACGGAGCAGTGCCAGGTGCCTTCTAAAAGAGCGCCTTTATACAATCAGCTCCATCACAGGTACTACTAAACCTATACCCGTAACCCTGTATATCCCTTAATTTAAACTATTGGTTCAGGAGATTGTTTATGAGGCACCAATCTCTGGACCAGGTTAATTTGTTTTACGTAATTTTAACACGCAACCTCACCTGGATAATGATGCCTAAAGTTGTCATCCCCATCCAGACGACCAGTGGGTGTAGAAAGAACTTTCGAACTGCAGAGGCCCAGTCCGAGTGTCCCTGGAACATCACCGGAACCTTTGTCCACCAGGTCAGACTGGAACTCACCTGCTCATTTTTGTGTTCTACCTCGTTAAGATCACCTGTATCATGGTGAAATCTTACCTCTAACTTAGTGTACTGTTTGTTTAACCTTGGTAACAAAATGTGGTCGTCTTGGATCAAACCCTGTTCCCCTTTGTCCCATATCGTGTTCTCTTTCAGGACGGGAACTACCCGTGAAACTTTGCATTTTAGATTTTTCTTACCAATTTGAAAAACAACGTCATCCAACCTGGATGACAGGATCCCTATGGGATCTCCACTCACCAAATATGTTCCCCTTGGAAACTCCCCCTTATCGGAACAATTATGAGAATATACCTTGAATGTATCATTAGAACTTATGTTAAAAAACCAAACCTTTCCTTCAGCCACCGGAACTATCGGTTGGGCTTCAGGGTGGATCTTTTGAATGGTAGCCTCGCATTCTGCGTTATTGAGCCTGCAGGCTTCTTCACTAAATTTGACTTGCCCCGGCCAACGCAGGTACTTCTGCAAGAATTGCCCGCATGAGGACAACTCTACTTGCTTCACCTCCCCGTCTAGCACCAAAAAAGGTTGACCTCTCAGGTCCTGGTGTAAGACACGGGTTAAGGTGGGAACTAAGGAAGTAGCGGTGCCTAAAGGAATGTGGCACCATTTCCATTTGTTCACCCAAACATCTCGAAGCTGCCATGCAAAAGATCCTTCTCCAGGAAAAGTAATATACCTCCCCTTGTCCAATCTCTCGCTGACAAAATATGTCCCCAGCTGTCTTGATTGGACCTCTTCCCCCCTTATGTCCTGAGGCACACTATGTACCTGAGGTCGGGAAGACTGTACTCTCTGCAATCGTTCGATTAAGAGTACCTCTTCACTTACCCAACTATCATGAGGATAAGCTGTTGCATATGGACTGTGTAATATCGTCCCCTGTTGTGACCCGTGTGGTGTGAATGGGGTTCCCTGTGTGGGCTTTCCCTCCCCCGGGACCGCTCTCCCCACCCTCTTTGTCACCTGGAAATGTGGCTTGATCTCGATTTTTACTTCTTGTTTCGAGAACCACCCACCCTCGGCTTTCCAGCCTTTACGTGTGTATAGTTGTTTCAGAGGCACTCTCTGTTGGTAGCTCCAGAGTGCGATGTTGTCCCCTGCGTCTCTCTGGTAAGAGAATTGACGCCTCCTGCTCGTTCCTCTCCAATCTGGAACCATCTCACTCTGCATAACCAAGACAAGGTACCCCTGAATCACACACTCCACCTTTTGCACGTACCCATTGTACTGCAATGTACCTTTTAACAAACCTTTGGATCGGTGCGTCGATTCTGGGAGTGTGGTACTCAATAGCAGATTTATACTGCCATTCAATTCCCACTGCCCGCACACCTGACCCTTCAGACCTTTAACCCCCCTTGTGCCCTGAAATTTATTTTCTCCTGGCACAAGTGCTCTTTTCCTCCGTCCCTGCATGGTCCATCTGTGCCAAGCGGGGGGAGGTGTGAAAGGATTAGTACCTTTGTCACCCAACATTAACATGCTTGGGCCTTGCATTCTCATTAACCCCCTATTATACATGAGAATGTCCTCTCTTCGTTCTCCTAGGACGAAATGGCAACCTAGGATCACCATCAGCACGGTACTCTTCATTATAAAAGCACCACCTTGGGAAAGAAAAACATTAGCACTTTGCATTATGCTTTGCTCAGACAGTTTTGTTAGTCTCTTTCCGATCTCCGAAATCTCGTGGTTTAGTCTCTTTCCAATTTCAGGAATCTCGTGTTTTAATCTCTTTCCGATTTCAGGAATCTCGTGTTTTAGTCTCTTTCCGATTTCAGGAATCTCGTGTTTCTCCAAACTTAGATTGGCATCTGGAACCTTTCGCTTATCCGACTGACATCTCCATCTTTGCTGCCAGCACTGCAGCTGTCTCAATTCCATATTGCCAAACACCTGAAATCGAAATACAAACAAATCAATTCTTATTAATGATTTGGGATTCGCCCTGCGGCTTGTACTCTGTACACTTTAAATTGATCAATATATATCGTAATTGATCTCGTTGCGTTATGGTTCTCATCTCATGAACTCTGTTTACTCTTTTTGGTAGATTGGAGTTAAACTTCACCCCCCTACCTCAGTACTATCCTCAGTACTTACCTGTTTAAAATATGCTCCCGCGGACTTCACCTTTGGAAGCTCTCACCTCATTGCAGCTCACTCCACATCCCCCCTTATCTGTCCATGCGCGGCCGTCGCATGCACAGATTACGGATGCCACACCTGATGCTGCTTTGCAGGTGAGCCTGCAATGCTCTTACTCATTATCGCATTTACTTATCTAGAACTTCATCGCGATAACAGCTCTGCTAGAAGTTCTGTGTGTTGTACCCTCTGATCAATGTCTGCCGTGCCACCACCTAGACTACCCAAAAAAAAACGGCTGCCTCCCTGTAGGAAGGAGCACCTTGCACTTAAACTACACAGGGTGCAGGGCTAAGCATACCAGCGTCACATGCCTGTATGCAGATCCCTGAATGCCCACATGGTAGGTAGTCACATGGCAAACACTGTACTGATACACTGTCACTCTGTACATGGCAATTCTATCATCTGTATAATTGCCCCATGAACTGCGGTCAGTTGTTGTTCTTTGTGCTACAATTGATAGGAACTGGAAAAAACATATTTGACCAATCAGTGGACGAAAAAAACCACACAAAAAAAACCGCCCCAGCCCAGCATAGACCTCTCAGTCAAGCTCTGGCCCTGTCCACGACAAAAACCGGAAAAAAACGTTACCGCTCTGCAGCAGCGGCGACGCCCTTTTTTCCACCTCCGGCACCCCCCTGATGCACTGTCCCCCCCCTATACTCTATTGGGAACTCATGCTGCACCACCCATTACGGTGCCCCACTTACAGGAATAATCCCGTAAGCAACTCAGTACAGACCCTTTCCTGATCTGCACTGCTACGTGTGTCCCTGCACCTCGCTGGGACACTTTTCCTATCCGTGCTCCTGCTAATCTTACAGTAATAGCTTGGCGCACGTATCCTGGCATTCCTTTCCATGGACTCAGGGAAAAGCCTCTGGGGAAATACTTCGAGAACCGAGACACTCAGTAGACTGTCTCTGTATTTCTACCCCCCTCCCTTTCAGCTGCTCTGCCCAGAGCCGCGAGCACAGCCTGACGTGACGTGGATCCCCCAGCCCCTCCTCCCCCCTGCCATGACGTGTGGGGGCCATGACTCTCGGGGGCGGGCCCTCTCCACTGCCGCCATTTTGAGTCCTGGACTGCCAGCTAAGATGGCTGCTCCCATAGCAGCCTCTCGTTCCTATATCTTAGGAGAGAACACAAAACTCACACAGAACATACATTTTATGCAGAATGACACAGTGCAGAGAGAGAAAAAAAATAACAGCATTCCGCCACACACACTTCGTCCCAGCTGCGATTATTCGCCCAGGGACGTAGAAACCTCTCTCTCCTCACAAATCATCTGCCGTTTATCTCTGCCATAACTCAAACCTACTCAAGCGCGCAGCGTAACTCTAAACCATATTAACAGCTATTACTGCTGAAACGCACAACAGACAAACTGGCTAAACAACATAACAGATACAGATATTTACAAGCATGTTAGCAGCTCTGACTGGAAACGCACGGAGGAAAAGCAAACAAAAACCTCACCCATTATCTCAGCTGCAACTATAAATTAATTAGAAAAAAAAACCAGCTCACCGAAGAAAAACTTACTTCTAAGTTTTACAACTGTCTCAACTCCCCTCTCCTGTCTACTCAGCTATCTCTCTCTTTCTTCTCTCCCCTCCACCTGCTCGACAGCCGCCCCCCCCTATCTCTTCCGTGGGGCGCTCTCTGCTAGGCTAAAACGCAGCTGGCATCACTCCCAGTCTCTGGACGGGGAGAAAGAAAAACAAAACCAACCTAGAAGAAGGAACAACAACAAAAAAAAAAAATAAAGCACGCAGCCTCCATGCTGCACTTAACACAGAATGTACATATGACCACATTATCCTCTCCTTGTTATAACACCAAAATACAACACAGATAACGCCATATCACAACGTAAATCAAACTTGCCTGAGCAGCGGACTTCGTACGCCTGCCAATTCGACCAGCTTTTGGCAACTCCACGAAACAGTGGATCCCTGGAACTACTGAGCGTCATCTCTGTGTACCCACACTGGCTCAGCGGATCGATCTCCAGCGGCAGCTGCCAGCTGGCCTCGGAGCCTTCCAGTCACCTGTGATCCGGTTTAGGCTATGACTGCGTGCACTTACAGTCAAAGTTTAACATCCACGAGTTTCGCCGCTGGTTTCCTCGAATTGCAGCCCGTGTGTGCTCGGCTCCCACACACTCACACCAGCTTGTCAGTATCAGCTTGATAAGCTTTACAGTCTGCGTCCGTCTATTCCGCTTGTTTTGCTGTGGAATATCTTGAAAACTTCTTCGGCCCCGGCCCCGTCTGCCTGTTTTGCTAGGCAGGGAAGGGTTTCAGCGCCACTGTTATAAACTGTTCTAATCACCTTGCTTCGACACCATCGTCTCACAGACTGTGAGATCACTTGACTCTCCAACCCGCAAACAGGATATAGACTTTCTCAGGCTTCTTCAATGCTTACGTTATTTATTCAGGAAACAGGAATACAGATAGATACATTCATCATATCCTAGCTATGCCAATCTTCATGTTGCGTTACAAGCTCGTGATTAGACTCCCTGCTGGAGTCTATCAGGTACCTTCTTCCTAACTACGTTACACTAAACTACCTATGTACAGCATACATTATATCAGATTACAGAAAGGAAGAACATGCGTAGAAGTCGTCCCAGTCAGCCTTGCTAGCTAGTGCAGAAGGAAGAAGCAGAAGTGAGCTCTCATAGCTCCCTCAGCCTTTAATACCGACTAGGAAAGAGTTAAATATGACATCATCTTCGCCACCCCCTAGACCAGATTATTGGTGGACCCACTCGTGGTGTCATCATACACACCTACTTGATTAATAATCAATGAGGCATTTGACCCATATGCAGGAACGTGGATGTTTAGTAAATATGGCCAATGTTTTCTGTTCCTGTGGTGTAGTGTTAAGGTCAGAGTAGTCCGATGGCCTTCTTTTAGGAACATGTTCTCAGTATCTGCGTGTATCCTCTGCTACACGCAGACCCTGAGATGCCTCTGCCTGCATCACAAAACCTCTATTTATTTTAAAGGCATACACTGCGGACAAGCCTTTTACATAAAACTCAGGCCAAGTAACTGAGGCCTACTTAAATTATAACAATCACCAATAATCAGAAAATCTGTGCTTGCTGACACCAATCGTTACACTATCTCAGGAGAAGCAGGGAGTAGCAGATACATGACTGTCCAAAATGCCTATAGAGAGCCACCTGCTGGTGGCCAGAGGTAGAATGATAGTCCAGGTGCACAGAGTTCAGCAATTGCTACAGCCATTGAACTGAGACTGCAACTTCCAGGGCGATAGCCTGAGGCCTGGAACCCAGTAGAGCGTTTTTCTGAGCGTTTAGGGAGTGCTTTAAATCGCTAGCGATTTCCCTAAACGCTCTGCCAATGTAAATGGATGGGACAGATTCCACTAGACTAGAGCGATTGCGATTAAGGAAATCGCAATCACAGGTCATGAAGCATTATGGGAGTGTTTCCATTTTAATGATTTGTATAGGGGCAGGGAAATCGCACACCAAATCACTTACAAAACGCTATCACAAATTGCGAGCGATTGCGACAGCGTTTTGTGCTTTCTAGTGGGTTCCAGGCCTGATATATTTCAGGAGTCTTTCATGCAGCCAGCTGGATTGAGCATTGCTATTTGATAACAATTCTTAGTAGCATATTGTGGTGATAGTGAGGCCTAGGTGACAGCCTTCTTGGACTATTGATGTTCCGTGTTTTATATGGGTTTGGTTCAATATGTAGGGGGGGGGGGGGGTCGGTTTGTAATTCATGTATTTATGTAGAATACAAAAGGCGCCAGTATAGATAATAAAATATATTAAAAAATTATAAAATGAGGGGTACTGGTGGACTTACCTCCCCAGAGAAGACACAGCAGTAGTGTAAAAAAAGATTCTGGTCACTAAGGTTACCACTGCAGTGGAGGGAGTGTCCGCATCACACATATCATTGCTCATACATTTGATCTCAACAACATCTGAAGGGGAATGATCTGGCCTGGTGCCATCTGCCCCTTCAGTGGGCAGTTCAGCTGCTGCAGCCCAGCGACCACTGTTGGTTACTCCTGCAGCCGACGGGGTGTTCACATGACAAGCATCATTATGTAGCACAACACATATGATATCAACATTATCCGCCTTACACATATTGACATTTAGAACATCACATTCAACATCAACATTATCTGCAGCATTATACACAGTGCTACTCAGCCCTTCACAAGTAGCATCAACAGTTCCTGCATCGATTACCTCGATAGTCCGTTCGTCATAAATGACATCATCAGTTCCTGCATTCGCTGTATCAACATGTCCCACTTTAGGCCTAGGCACTGGAGACTTTCTAGGGCTTGCTCCTAGTATACAGTCCGTAGCCCCGGGAGGCTCACCAACACCCCCCACTTGCACAGAGTTATCAAACAGTACCTTGCAAGAGTCCTGAACTTCTGCTGGGGAGGCGAGCTCCACGGGGGTTAGAGTAGGCTCATACCGGGCCACTAACCGTCCCAGGTCAGTACCCAATAAAACGTTGGTGGGGATGGTATCAGTTACCCCCACTTTTCTCATTCCACTGCTTGCACCCCAATCCAGGTGGACCAATGCGGTGGGTATGGCTAGGGTGACACCCCCAACTCCTTTGACAGAAATCACTTTCCCAGGTATGTACTGCTGCGGGTTCACAAGCTGGGGATGTATGAGAGTCACTTGTGCTCCAGTGTCTCTCAGCCCAGTGGCAACTGTAACCCCAACTGTGACAAGCTGCAGATTCTCTGCATAGCTAGTGGCATTCCTGGTAGCACACAAAGCAGTTTGGATTCACTGGGGTTTGAAGCCTCACTGGATTTTGGGGCCTCCCTCTTCCTCTCTGGGCAAGTCACGCTGATATGACCCACCCTGTCACATACAAAGCATTTCCGGGTGTCAGTGGTTGGTTGCTTGAATCCAGGAGACAGCGGTGCTTGCCTCCTCGGGGTGATGGGTGAAGCAGGTTTAGCGATCTGTTCTCCCTTCCAGCTCGATGTTGTAGTTCTCCGGGACTCGGATGCTCGATGGGCTGTGTAGGAATCAGCGACTTTTGCGGCCTCATCCACAGTCTTTGGCTTTCGGTCCAGTACAAAGAACCGGACCTCAGCAGGACAAGTGTGTAGGAACTGGTCCTTGATCATCAGCTCCTGCAGGGCATCAAAGGTTTTGACTGACACTCCTTTTAACCACTGCTGGAAGGCAGTGCGCAGGTTGCAAGCATGATCCAGGTAACTGTCATTAAGACCTCGCTGCACTGTCCTGAAACGTTTACAATACATCTCTGGCATGAGGTGATATCTTTTAGCACTAGCCTTTTTAATGGCCTCATAGTCATCTTCTTCCTCCTGTGGAAGCCTCACAAACTTCTCCAGGGCCTCGCCTCTCAGCCCTGGTGTGAGATACCTTGCCCACTGCTCGCGGGGCACCCCATACTGATGACAAGTCCTTTCAAACTCCTGTATGAAAGTGTCTATGTCAGAGTCCTTGTCCATGGCGGGGAACTTATCCAGGGGGATTCTGTGGACTCGCTCACCTTCGCGTTCTGCGGGTGCAGCAGACCTATTCTGCTGCTGCTGCTGCTGAAGTCTAGCCAACTCCAGCTGGTGTCGCTCTTCAGCTCTTCCCTCCTCTGTGTTGTGAGCTGCATCTGCTGGTGTTGGAGCACGGGCTTGCTCTGCCTCATCATACTCCTCGAGGGCACGAACTAACTGCTCCTTAGTCTGGCCTCTCACCGTCTCTATGCCTCTGTGCTCACACAGGTTGAGTAAGTCGTTTTAATTTGGTTTCTTATAGCTGGTTGTTTTCTGAGCCATCGTGTTGCCAAATAAAAAGAGAAAAGGGGGAAGAAAGCAAAATTCCAAGTTTGTATCCTTGAACAAAAAAAGTATATAGATTCTGCACTGAGTAGACTTCTGTAGGCTAGTCACTTCTAGCAAGCTTCCAGCCTTTAGTACGCAGAATAGCGAGCTAAACTGAGTACTAATGTACTAAACGTTCCCACCACTGCCAGCCAATTATGTCAGGAACCGGCCCCGTGGCACGTCTGCGTATACAGTTCCCGACTGCGGGTTTGACCAGATCGAGAGGGGAAGCAGCCTTAGTCGAGCTACCACAAGGCTGGGACCCCTCAGAACACTTCTCACTGCCATCACTAGCTGTTGCTAGACACTTCCACTCTTGCTGTCGAGCAATCTGCACGCAATCCGCGATTCTGTATTTGGGTCAGCTTTGCGCTTTAAGCCGAATACGGGAACACCACACACACACACACACACACACACACACACACACACACACACACACACACACACACACACACACACACACACACACACTACAATCGTACAGTAGCACGGCACAATCAGGCACGGAACTTGTAATGCAAGTTACACTGCAGTCTCTTCTAGGCTATTATTATTATTATTATTTAGTATTTATATAGCGCCTACATATTACGCAGCGCTGTACAGTGTATATATATATATATATACTTATCAGTGTTAGCTTAGTACAGCAGAAGTCAAACTTATTAAATAACAATTTAATATTCCAGAAAAAAAAGTGAAACAATGCAGAAAATAACATATACAAAAGATTTACAGAAAACAAAGTAAAAATTACAATGATAAAGGTTACAACGATACACACAAGACAAGTTGCAAAAATAAAAGGGAAATAAATAACGTTACCAGCGTAGGTTAGAACGTGGTTGGCGGGAGAACGCCGTTTCCGATTCGCTCGGGATCATCCCTAGCTATGCGCTACCTCCAAGAGAAGATGATCTGTGACTGTCCCAGGCTGAATTATATAGCCCACTTGGTGGCCTGGGGCATTTAAGGGTCAGTCCCAAATTGTTTGCACAGAACGCTTGTCATATCCCTTCTGTGATATGCGAACTTCAAAGGGTTTCTGTGTCAGCTTCTGAAGTGTACCGATTTTGAACACTCAAACGCCTCCAGACCAATATTCAGACCACAGGTAAAATTGTATCAAAAATGACTTCAAAACCCTTCACCCACTTCCAGTAGGCTGTCATATGTAAATTTCAAACATTCCTGTGTTAGCTTCCACTGTCCCCAGACTCTGGTAGTCTTGCTTTGTATATTGGGACAATGGGCTGTCTACAGAGTTCAAAAGCCATGCAGACCAGCCTATTCTTCCTCAAGTGGCTGCTAATTAGCAGTTCCCTGCTACCCCAGGAGCCTAATGCAAACATAGTTTCACAGACAATCACACCTGACACAGCAGATCAAAGGTGACTGGCTAGTGGCCTAATGAGCAATTTCCTTGCCCCAGGCTAGCAACTCAAGGTAACAGCTTCCTTTTAGCAGACATACACATGTGACACAGGCAGAAAAATGAAACATATGGCTTCCGTATTATCCCAACATCATAACTAGCTGCGATATCATGACAGGGGGCAGTTACTGAGGACATAGGGTTGCTACTTTAGGTTGCGGTTGCTATGCCAATTACAATTGCATGGATTTTGTTTTCTGCTACAATATTGTATGGGCTTGATTCACAAAGCGGTGCAAAGTGTTTGCACGCCTGTGAAAAGCCCTTTATCACGCCTAAACTCAGTTTAGGCGTGATAAGAAGAAACTCGCGCGAATTTTCCGCGCGCAAAGTTTTCCGCGCGCAAGCGCGCAGGCGCGCGCGCAGCACCCGGCGCTTCGCGCGAAGAGCAGCACAAATCGGTGATAACTCAGTGGTGCAAAGGTTATCACGCCTAAAGTCTTTTAGGCGTGATAACTGAGTTATCACCACTTTGTGAATCAAGCCCCATGTGTTATATGGAAGCAGTGAGTAATTTACTTACTGTTTAAAGGACCACTATTGCGAAAAAAGAAGGCAGTTAAAACCTGACAAAACCGACAGGTTTTGGGCCAATCCATCTCCTCATTAGGGATTCTCAGGTTTTTCTTGGTTTTTAAGAGCATTTCCTGAACAGCAGTTGCAAAGTCTAACTGACAAAATAGTGTGCAAGTGAGTAGGGAGGCTGGCTGGTATCTTACTAATTTCAGAAATGCTGTTAAAAACAAAGAAAACCCAGAGAATCCCCCATGAAGAGAGGGACTGGCCCAAAACCTGTCAGTTCTGTCAGATTTTAACTGCCTACTTTCTTCGCGATAGTGGTCCTTTAATCCATACATCAGAAAAATCTTTTTTTTGAGGCAACAGTCCTAATCTTTCATTAAATCCCTCTGTCCCTCTTTGCTCCTCAGCTGCCCCCTTTTCCAGGACATATGTACAGGTCTGTGCAAATAAGTTTATTATTTAACTACCAATTCCACAATAGTTTTGTAATTAAGAGTGGGGGTTTTCATGTTTGTATAACGTGTAAATAAACATTTATGGGGTTTATTGCTGTCTCTGTTTCCATTTAAGAGATTTAATTTAATTTCCTGTTTTAAAAGGACCCCCACAGAGATAATAATTTGAATATTGAAACTGCTGGTTCCAGGGGCAGGAAATGAGGGGAATAAATACATATAATCAGGGATGCAGAGGTTGCATACAGTTTTATCTGTTTCTGTAACATCCCTCCATTTACATTTGTACTGAAGATGCTACTACGAGTAGAGACCCCTTGTGTTTTTGTATTCGTACAGTTTTGGGACCGTCTCAGTACTAATAAACCATTCACTACTTTGGTTACTGGCCAAAGCTTTGTTACTGATCTAAATAATATTGTTGTACTTGCATTCTGAAACTGTGATCTTAAGAATTTCAAAATGTTTTGATTAAAGTTTCACACAGTTTATTAGATTTTATGCTATTTGACATACTTGCAAATGTTTTCTTTTGAGCACACAAAAAAGATATAACTCCATACAAGTGAAAAACAAATAGCTACAGTAAAGTCAGCACTGAACACTGCAAACAAAATAAATTATCTATCTATTTATCTATCTATCTGTCTATCTATCTATCTATCTATCTATCTATCTATCTATCTATCTATCTATCTATCTGTAATGAATAACGGAGATGCCGCCGTGGCGGTGAGTGGCATGGCGGCGGTCTCCGTGTCTCAGCCGGCGGCTTCCGCCGCACAGTTACATGTTGGAGGTTTGCCTGGTCCCTCAGTTGCACATAGACTGAGGGCTACGCGCGCGCGCGCCATGCGACAGGACCTTTGTGCGAGTAAAAGGGGAGTCAGTTGATCAGCCGGTCAGCTGACTCCAGCAGGGCTCCGGATTGGCTGAGTGACTAGGGCGGCATTGTGAAGCACTCTTAGTATATATATATATATATATATATATATATATATATATATATATATATATATATAGGACCTGCATGTCAGTTGCTCCGTGTCTGCTGTTGCGTATGCTACGTGTTAGCACTCAGACTTTAGTCAGATCCCAAAGTGTGCTAGAACCAGCAGGAGCTGGGGATCCACACTTAGTCAGACTCTGTTGATAGCTTAAAGTACTAATTGAATTGTATTATTTGTTATGACCTTCTGCTAGCCTTGACTACTCTTCTGCTTGCTGATTATGTGCCTTTGCCTATCTGATCCAGTTGCTGACTCTGCCTGAATAACTACTCTGATTCAGCCTTCTGTCTTTGTACCCGCCTGTTACCGCATCTGCCTGTCTGACTATCCTGTCCTCACCAATGAACCTAGTCACTGGTGAGGGATTCTTTCTTTAGGAATCACCTGCTCCTCAGGTGATTGATACTGCAGTACAGTCTGAATCACCTGCTCCTCAGGTGACCAGTAGTTGCAGCATCACCTTTATCTCCTGCTCCTCAGGAGATCAGTAACTGCAGTACAGTCTGAATCACCTGCTCCTCAGGTGATCCATAGCTGCAGTACAGTCTGAATCACCTGCTCCTCAGGTGATCCATAGCTGCCGTACAGTCTTAATCGCCTGCTCCTCAGGTGACTAGCTACGTCAGTACTTTCCTCATCACCTGCCTCTCAGGTGATCTCCTGCCGCAGTACAGTCTGAATCACCCGCTCCTCGGGTGATCTATACGTTGTCTATTGTTACCACCCGCTCCTCAGTTGAACTGATTATTATTGCTGTCTACATCTCCAGCTTGCTGGAGGTTGTATTCCTGTGTTCAATAGAGATACCTCTCTATACCAGCTCCTCTGGGGTAGTGAGGATCTCTATACATTACTGTAGCACCAAACACCTATCTTACATCTGGTTGTCCTGTGTCACGCTATACTCGCATTATTGGTGATACTGCAGATCACTGTTATAAACTGTTCTAATCACCTTGCTTCGACACCATCGTCTCACAGACTGTGAGATCACTTGACTCTCCACACCGCAAACAGGATATAGACTTTCTCAGGCTTCTTCAATGCTTACGTTATTTATTCAGGAAACAGGAATACAGATAGATACATTCATCATATCCTAGCTATGCCAATCTTCATGTTGCGTTACAAGCTCGTGATTAGACTCCCTGCTGGAGTCTATCAGGTACCTTCTTCCTAACTATGTTACACTAAACTACCTATGTACAGCATACATTATATCAGATTACAGAAAGGAAGAACATGCTTAGAAGTCGTCCCAGTCAGCCTTGCTAGCTAGTGCAGAAGGAAGAAGCAGAAGTGAGCTCTCATAGCTCCCTCAGCCTTTAATACCGACTAGGAAAGAGTTAAATATGACATCATCTTCGCCACCCCCTAGACCAGATTATTGGTGGACCCACTCGTGGTGTCATCATACACACCTACTTAAATAATAATCGATGAGGCATTTGACCCATATGCAGGAACGTGGATGTTTAGTAAATATGGCCAATGTTTTCTGTTCCTGTGGTGTAGTGTTAAGGTCAGAGTAGTCCGATGGCCTTCTTTTAGGAACATGTTCTCAGTATCTGCGTGTATCCTCTGCTACACGCAGACCCTGAGATGCCTCTGCCTGCATCACAAAACCTCTATTTATTTTAAAGGCATACACTGCGGACAAGCCTTTTACATAAAACTCAGGCCAAGTAACTGAGGCCTACTTAAATTATAACAATCCCCCCTAAAACGGCTTGACCCGCAGATCCCAGCGTCTGAACCTCCCAGTACCTGGTTTCTTTTCTTTTATGTTTCACTTTTCGATGTTCGTGCTCACACAACTTCTCTGCTCTAGGCGATTACCCCTGGAAGAGAGAGAGCAAGACCTCTTGGTCTTCCTGTAACCAGGCTCTCTGGGGAGGCCCTACTTCTAAATCCCTCTATACCACATACTCAGCATTTGCGTCACTTACGTATCACTCACAAACTTGCATGACCACAGAAAAGTGAAACTCGTTTGGTTGTTACAAAACGGAGCAGTGCCAGGTGCCTTCTAAAAGAGCGCCTTTATACAATCAGCTCCATCACAGGTACTACTAAACCTATACCCGTAACCCTGTATATCCCTTAATTTAAACTATTGGTTCAGGAGATTGTTTATGAGGCACCAATCTCTGGACCAGGTTAATTTGTTTTACGTAATTTTAACACGCAACCTCACCTGGATAATGATGCCTAAAGTTGTCATCCCCATCCAGACGACCAGTGGGTGTAGAAAGAACTTTCGAACTGCAGAGGCCCAGTCCGAGTGTCCCTGGAACATCACCGGAACCTTTGTCCACCAGGTCAGACTGGAACTCACCTGCTCATTTTTGTGTTCTACCTCGTTAAGATCACCTGTATCATGGTGAAATCTTACCTCTAACTTAGTGTACTGTTTGTTTAACCTTTGTAACAAAATGTGGTCGTCTTGGATCAAACCCTGTTCCCCTTTGTCCCATATCGTGTTCTCTTTCAGGACGGGAACTACCCGTGAAACTTTGCATTTTAGATTTTTCTTACCAATTTGAAAAACAACGTCATCCAACCTGGATGACAGGATCCCTATGGGATCTCCACTCACCAAATATGTTCCCCTTGGAAACTCCCCCTTATCGGAACAATTATGAGAATATACCTTGAATGTATCATTAGAACTTATGTTAAAAAACCAAACCTTTCCTTCAGCCACCGGAACTATCGGTTGGGCTTCAGGGTGGATCTTTTGAATGGTAGCCTCGCATTCTGCGTTATTGAGCCTGCAGGCTTCTTCACTAAATTTGACTTGCCCCGGCCAACGCAGGTACTTCTGCAAGAATTGCCCGCATGAGGACAACTCTACTTGCTTCACCTCCCCGTCTAGCACCAAAAAAGGTTGACCTCTCAGGTCCTGGTGTAAGACACGGGTTAAGGTGGGAACTAAGGAAGTAGCGGTGCCTAAAGGAATGTGGCACCATTTCCATTTGTTCACCCAAACATCTCGAAGCTGCCATGCAAAAGATCCTTCTCCAGGAAAAGTAATATACCTCCCCTTGTCCAATCTCTCGCTGACAAAATATGTCCCCAGCTGTCTTGATTGGACCTCTTCCCCCCTTATGTCCTGAGGCACACTATGTACCTGAGGTCGGGAAGACTGTACTCTCTGCAATCGTTCGATTAAGAGTACCTCTTCACTTACCCAACTATCATGAGGATAAGCTGTTGCATATGGACTGTGTAATATCGTCCCCTGTTGTGACCCGTGTGGTGTGAATGGGGTTCCCTGTGTGGGCTTTCCCTCCCCCGGGACCGCTCTCCCCACCCTCTTTGTCACCTGGAAATGTGGCTTGATCTCGATTTTTACTTCTTGTTTCGAGAACCACCCACCCTCGGCTTTCCAGCCTTTACGTGTGTATAGTTGTTTCAGAGGCACTCTCTGTTGGTAGCTCCAGAGTGCGATGTTGTCCCCTGCGTCTCTCTGGTAAGAGAATTGACGCCTCCTGCTCGTTCCTCTCCAATCTGGAACCATCTCACTCTGCATAACCAAGACAAGGTACCCCTGAATCACACACTCCACCTTTTGCACGTACCCATTGTACTGCAATGTACCTTTTAACAAACCTTTGGATCGGTGCGTCGATTCTGGGAGTGTGGTACTCAATAGCAGATTTATACTGCCATTCAATTCCCACTGCCCGCACACCTGACCCTTCAGACCTTTAACCCCCCTTGTGCCCTGAAATTTATTTTCTCCTGGCACAAGTGCTCTTTTCCTCCGTCCCTGCATGGTCCATCTGTGCCAAGCGGGGGGAGGTGTGAAAGGATTAGTACCTTTGTCACCCAACATTAACATGCTTGGGCCTTGCATTCTCATTAACCCCCTATTATACATGAGAATGTCCTCTCTTCGTTCTCCTAGGACGAAATGGCAACCTAGGATCACCATCAGCACGGTACTCTTCATTATAAAAGCACCACCTTGGGAAAGAAAAACATTAGCACTTTGCATTATGCTTTGCTCAGACAGTTTTGTTAGTCTCTTTCCGATCTCCGAAATCTCGTGGTTTAGTCTCTTTCCAATTTCAGGAATCTCGTGTTTTAATCTCTTTCCGATTTCAGGAATCTCGTGTTTTAGTCTCTTTCCGATTTCAGGAATCTCGTGTTTCTCCAAACTTAGATTGGCATCTGGAACCTTTCGCTTATCCGACTGACATCTCCATCTTTGCTGCCAGCACTGCAGCTGTCTCAATTCCATATTGCCAAACACCTGAAATCGAAATACAAACAAATCAATTCTTATTAATGATTTGGGATTCGCCCTGCGGCTTGTACTCTGTACACTTTAAATTGATCAATATATATCGTAATTGATCTCGTTGCGTTATGGTTCTCATCTCATGAACTCTGTTTACTCTTTTTGGTAGATTGGAGTTAAACTTCACCCCCCTACCTCAGTACTATCCTCAGTACTTACCTGTTTAAAATATGCTCCCGCGGACTTCACCTTTGGAAGCTCTCACCTCATTGCAGCTCACTCCACATCCCCCCTTATCTGTCCATGCGCGGCCGTCGCATGCACAGATTACGGATGCCACACCTGATGCTGCTTTGCAGGTGAGCCTGCAATGCTCTTACTCATTATCGCATTTACTTATCTAGAACTTCATCGCGATAACAGCTCTGCTAGAAGTTCTGTGTGTTGTACCCTCTGATCAATGTCTGCCGTGCCACCACCTAGACTACCCAAAAAAAAACGGCTGCCTCCCTGTAGGAAGGAGCACCTTGCACTTAAACTACACAGGGTGCAGGGCTAAGCATACCAGCGTCACATGCCTGTATGCAGATCCCTGAATGCCCACATGGTAGGTAGTCACATGGCAAACACTGTACTGATACACTGTCACTCTGTACATGGCAATTCTATCATCTGTATAATTGCCCCATGAACTGCGGTCAGTTGTTGTTCTTTGTGCTACAATTGATAGGAACTGGAAAAAACATATTTGACCAATCAGTGGACGAAAAAAACCACACAAAAAAAACCGCCCCAGCCCAGCATAGACCTCTCAGTCAAGCTCTGGCCCTGTCCACGACAAAAACCGGAAAAAAACGTTACCGCTCTGCAGCAGCGGCGACGCCCTTTTTTCCACCTCCGGCACCCCCCTGATGCACTGTCCCCCCCCTATACTCTATTGGGAACTCATGCTGCACCACCCATTACGGTGCCCCACTTACAGGAATAATCCCGTAAGCAACTCAGTACAGACCCTTTCCTGATCTGCACTGCTACGTGTGTCCCTGCACCTAGCTGGGACACTTTTCCTATCCGTGCTCCTGCTAATCTTACAGTAATAGCTTGGCGCACGTATCCTGGCATTCCTTTCCATGGACTCAGGGAAAAGCCTCTGGGGAAATACTTCGAGAACCGAGACACTCAGTAGACTGTCTCTGTATTTCTACCCCCCTCCCTTTCAGCTGCTCTGCCCAGAGCCGCGAGCACAGCCTGACGTGACGTGGATCCCCCAGCCCCTCCTCCCCCCTGCCATGACGTGTGGGGGCCATGACTCTCGGGGGCGGGCCCTCTCCACTGCCGCCATTTTGAGTCCTGGACTGCCAGCTAAGATGGCTGCTCCCATAGCAGCCTCTCGTTCCTATATCTTAGGAGAGAACACAAAACTCACACAGAACATACATTTTATGCAGAATGACACAGTGCAGAGAGAGAAAAAAAATAACAGCATTCCGCCACACACACTTCGTCCCAGCTGCGATTATTCGCCCAGGGACGTAGAAACCTCTCTCTCCTCACAAATCATCTGCCGTTTATCTCTGCCATAACTCAAACCTACTCAAGCGCGCAGCGTAACTCTAAACCATATTAACAGCTATTACTGCTGAAACGCACAACAGACAAACTGGCTAAACAACATAACAGATACAGATATTTACAAGCATGTTAGCAGCTCTGACTGGAAACGCACGGAGGAAAAGCAAACAAAAACCTCACCCATTATCTCAGCTGCAACTATAAATTAATTAGAAAAAAAAACCAGCTCACCGAAGAAAAACTTACTTCTAAGTTTTACAACTGTCTCAACTCCCCTCTCCTGTCTACTCAGCTATCTCTCTCTTTCTTCTCTCCCCTCCACCTGCTCGACAGCCGCCCCCCCCTATCTCTTCCGTGGGGCGCTCTCTGCTAGGCTAAAACGCAGCTGGCATCACTCCCAGTCTCTGGACGGGGAGAAAGAAAAACAAAACCAACCTAGAAGAAGGAACAACAACAAAAAAAAAAAATAAAGCACGCAGCCTCCATGCTGCACTTAACACAGAATGTACATATGACCACATTATCCTCTCCTTGTTATAACACCAAAATACAACACAGATAACGCCATATCACAACGTAAATCAAACTTGCCTGAGCAGCGGACTTCGTACGCCTGCCAATTCGACCAGCTTTTGGCAACTCCACGAAACAGTGGATCCCTGGAACTACTGAGCGTCATCTCTGTGTACCCACACTGGCTCAGCGGATCGATCTCCAGCGGCAGCTGCCAGCTGGCCTCGGAGCCTTCCAGTCACCTGTGATCCGGTTTAGGCTATGACTGCGTGCACTTACAGTCAAAGTTTAACATCCACGAGTTTCGCCGCTGGTTTCCTCGAATTGCAGCCCGTGTGTGCTCGGCTCCCACACACTCACACCAGCTTGTCAGTATCAGCTTGATAAGCTTTACAGTCTGCGTCCGTCTATTCCGCTTGTTTTGCTGTGGAATATCTTGAAAACTTCTTCGGCCCCGGCCCCGTCTGCCTGTTTTGCTAGGCAGGGAAGGGTTTCAGCGCCACTGTTATAAACTGTTCTAATCACCTTGCTTCGACACCATCGTCTCACAGACTGTGAGATCACTTGACTCTCCAACCCGCAAACAGGATATAGACTTTCTCAGGCTTCTTCAATGCTTACGTTATTTATTCAGGAAACAGGAATACAGATAGATACATTCATCATATCCTAGCTATGCCAATCTTCATGTTGCGTTACAAGCTCGTGATTAGACTCCCTGCTGGAGTCTATCAGGTACCTTCTTCCTAACTACGTTACACTAAACTACCTATGTACAGCATACATTATATCAGATTACAGAAAGGAAGAACATGCGTAGAAGTCGTCCCAGTCAGCCTTGCTAGCTAGTGCAGAAGGAAGAAGCAGAAGTGAGCTCTCATAGCTCCCTCAGCCTTTAATACCGACTAGGAAAGAGTTAAATATGACATCATCTTCGCCACCCCCTAGACCAGATTATTGGTGGACCCACTCGTGGTGTCATCATACACACCTACTTGATTAATAATCAATGAGGCATTTGACCCATATGCAGGAACGTGGATGTTTAGTAAATATGGCCAATGTTTTCTGTTCCTGTGGTGTAGTGTTAAGGTCAGAGTAGTCCGATGGCCTTCTTTTAGGAACATGTTCTCAGTATCTGCGTGTATCCTCTGCTACACGCAGACCCTGAGATGCCTCTGCCTGCATCACAAAACCTCTATTTATTTTAAAGGCATACACTGCGGACAAGCCTTTTACATAAAACTCAGGCCAAGTAACTGAGGCCTACTTAAATTATAACAATCACCAATAATCAGAAAATCTGTGCTTGCTGACACCAATCGTTACACTATCTCAGGAGAAGCAGGGAGTAGCAGATACATGACTGTCCAAAATGCCTATAGAGAGCCACCTGCTGGTGGCCAGAGGTAGAATGATAGTCCAGGTGCACAGAGTTCAGCAATTGCTACAGCCATTGAACTGAGACTGCAACTTCCAGGGCGATAGCCTGAGGCCTGGAACCCAGTAGAGCGTTTTTCTGAGCGTTTAGGGAGTGCTTTAAATCGCTAGCGATTTCCCTAAACGCTCTGCCAATGTAAATGGATGGGACAGATTCCACTAGACTAGAGCGATTGCGATTAAGGAAATCGCAATCACAGGTCATGAAGCATTATGGGAGTGTTTCCATTTTAATGATTTGTATAGGGGCAGGGAAATCGCACACCAAATCACTTACAAAACGCTATCACAAATTGCGAGCGATTGCGACAGCGTTTTGTGCTTTCTAGTGGGTTCCAGGCCTGATATATTTCAGGAGTCTTTCATGCAGCCAGCTGGATTGAGCATTGCTATTTGATAACAATTCTTAGTAGCATATTGTGGTGATAGTGAGGCCTAGGTGACAGCCTTCTTGGACTATTGATGTTCCGTGTTTTATATGGGTTTGGTTCAATATGTAGGGGGGGGGGGGGGTCGGTTTGTAATTCATGTATTTATGTAGAATACAAAAGGCGCCAGTATAGATAATAAAATATATTAAAAAATTATAAAATGAGGGGTACTGGTGGACTTACCTCCCCAGAGAAGACACAGCAGTAGTGTAAAAAAAGATTCTGGTCACTAAGGTTATACTTGGGCATGCTGCTGGATTGTTGGATCTGTTATGTCTCGTTGTCTGACATGTTGTGGATCGCGATCTGGGGAGTGGTAGGGGATGCTTGGGTCTCATATGTGCTGTATTGGGGGGAATTTTTATCTGTTTGTGATAGATCAGGGCTGTGATATACAGTGTTCTCAGTTTCTAGGTTGATAACCACTGATGGGTTAAATAGTGTGTCGAAATCGAGTTGGTGGCAGATGGCCTTTCAAAAAGTTGCATCTTTGTGTGTCTAAGGTGGCCACTAACGGTCCAATTTATAGCGAAAAATCGTTTGAGCGATCAGAAATTCTGATCGGATTGGTTGTAAATAATCTCCATTGGTGGACACAATCGATTATGAACGAGTGAAAACAATGTCGCCCGAATGAATTTTCGTCGAACCAAAATTTGGATTTTCTTGTTGGTTGTGATAGATAGGAAGTAAAGATTGGTTCGTTGATGGTTTAGTGAACAATTTATTACAATATTTCACTTCCGATCAGAATTTCTGAACGCTCAAACGATTTTTTGCCACAAATTGGACCGTTAGTGGCTACCTTAAGACTACCAATGCAGAACATGCTGGATTACTTTGGCTTTTTGAAGGGAGCACCGCGCCTGCTTAGCACAGAGGCGCTTTACATGCTTTGACAACAGTACAGGTAAGAACCCATGTTCTTTGTTCTTATTGCGCTTTTGAACATCCTTTGCATAGCACACAGTTTCTTGCATTGTAGATACGGGCACCTGAAATTAGTCTTAGCCTGTTCCCCATATAAATACTGCCAATTCCAAGTTTTATGCCTGTTTAAATGAGCGGATCTCGCCATTTTGGGAGATTTTATACTGTGCAATTACTTTTTTCAATAGTTTTTAATCGAAAATTTCCCAAAAAAAAAAAGATGTACAGTTACTGTATAATGAAGGCTGTTAAACAGTTATAACAATGAAATATAATGAAGAACATAACTAAAGAGAGCCAACATGACAGTACTAGTTTGTCAAACTCCAATAATGAGTATTGAGTTTATTAACATAAACAGTAACGCTACTAATGAGTGCAGAAAATAAGCTTCACCAAAACTTCATGGAAGCTAATAGAGAGAAGTAGAGGAAGGGGGAGGTTGCAATCACTTTTTAAGAATCTTTCATGTATGTTTTAGATTGCAGTTGCTCCTTATTGTACTTTGCCTGAGGAAGCGGGCGTTGGACCCGTGAAACGCATTGCAAATTTGTTGGCCTAAGAATAAATGTTATTTTTATGGTACACCACTGTTGTGTCTTCTCTGAGGAGTTAAGTCCACCAGTACCCCCCATTTTATACTGTTTTAATATATTTTATCCTATACTGGCGCCTCTGTATTCTGCATAAGTATCTATTTATCCACCCAGTGGATGGGTGTGATCACCGTTTTTCCTATCTACAGACAGCGACTTCTTAACCCGAGTGGGGACAAGTTCAATTCCTACACCCCCATGCGCAATTAGTGGTTGCCTGACTCGGCATCCCATACTTGTGAGTATAACACTGTCACTTTGAAAATGTCCATTATCATCGTCAATTATACACTATTGGGGCCCCCAGTTGTTTTATTTTTTGTTTCTACGTTTTGTAATAAATGTATGTGGGAAAAGTTGCGATAATACACTATATGGATAAGCAATTGTTCTCCATTTGATTATTTATCAGTATGTATTATGTGCTAAGCACAATGTTCTACTTTGTTCTTATTAGATTAGGACATAGTCAAATATTGGTAACATTACTGATATTCTGTTACAGTGGATAATAGAATATTGGTAAAATTACTGATATTCTATTGCCATTATTTCGCACCCATTTCTACATGCAGTGCTTTCATATGTACACCACAGAAGCACCCTTTCACCCTGTGTCTAAAGCAAATTCCTTTGACAAATGAACACAAGTCATACAGAATTCCCTCACGGGATTTTTAAATTTATAAAATCTAAAAATCTAAAAACAAATGAAGATGACTATAGTAGATGGTCAGCGTAACCATATAGTTTTGAATACAGTGATGGTAATGAATGTAGACCTTCTAATACACGTGATGTTATTTTATCATTATTACACATTCATAAAATGTTGAGATTATTTCTGCAGCATTTTACAGAAGACATTCAACATGTCACATGACTAAGCGCCGGTTCACAATGTATTTTTAAGCTAAACGATCAGATAAAGCGGATCCGGTCTCCGCTTCACCGGATCCGTATGGCTTGGTCCACACTGGCAAACAGATCCATGAAAATTGATCTGATCACAGGTCGATCGTATCCCTTTTCACTCCGTTTGCCACAGCAGGTGAGGGAGGGTGCAGCAGCCAGGTGGGTGAGGAAGGGTTAAAAACTTACCCAGTCTTCTTCATTGCAGCCGGGCGGTAGAGAGGGTTTCTTCTAGGCTTCCGTCTTCTTCCATGTCATGTGACTACACGCGTCATGTGACCAGTCACAAGACGTGGAAGGAAGCTTGGAAGAAACCCTCTCTACCGCCTGGCTGCAATAGACGCCTGGGTAAGTTTTAATCCTCCCTCACCCGCTTGCACAGCTGCGGCACCCTCCTTCACCCACCCGCCCACTCAGGTTTTGTGTCCCCACATCCCCCAGACCCCTGATGTGAAAATTATAATCACATCATAAGTGCAAAAGTAAAAAACAAAAGGGCAAAGTGCTATTAATCAAGAACAACCGCATATTATACATCTTCTAAATTCCAATATTTTAAACCCCCCCCCCCCATCCCAACCTCGCCCCCCTCCCCTTCCCCCGGTGTTCCCCTTCGGTGGGTCACAGGCGAACATTTATTAGGTATTATAATAACTGAGTAGACTATCTGCAGCAGTCAGTATTTACGAACAGGTCTCCCTACCAGCTGATGAGCTCATTTATCATCCAAAATTTAAGGTAGTTGGAGTTCATCCAAATCTGGGCAACGCATTACCCCACTTCCCCAGATTTCCTTTTCTCCTTTAAGACCTTAACATTTCTTTGCCCTCCTCTGATTCCAGATATATATGCCACATTAACCATGAGTTAGCATGTGATAATTGTCTATTGTGTGTTTCTTGAACCAATTGTTCCATGTGTTCAATATATTGCATCTCTCTGTGCCAATCCGCAATAGATGGGATCTTGGTAGTTTTCCAAAATTTAGGAATTGTAAGACGAGCTGCTGATAAGAAATGTCTTAATATGGATTTTTTAAACTTACGGATCGGCATAGGGAGCATTAGCAGCAGCAGTGTTTGGGGAGAATTGTCAATGTCTATATTTAGACAATCTCTAATAATTTTACATATATTAGTCCAAAACTGTTGCAATTTAGAACAAGAATACCAAACGTGTACCATTGTTCCCTCCTCCTGAAGGCATCTCCAGCACAATGAGGATTGCACATTTTTTTCAATACAAACTTTATCACACTACGGAGCGCTCCTCCACTCTACTTTTGTTTTTTTGTCCAAGCCTGCTGGCAGCTGGGTTCTACAGGAGCCGCTAGGTTGTGACGACTTCAATGAACCTGACGACAGTTCACCCTACCCCTGCAGCGCAAGATTGCACATCATGATACCATTTATTGGCTAACTTAGAAGAAAAGCAGTAAGCTTTCGGCTATGAAGCCTTTGTCAGACTGATCCCTGTATACTGACAAAAACTTAGAATACAGCTTATATACACTGTACATCCCATTTTAAAGCGACACTAAGGCTATTTCTCACTATAATGAAGTGAGAAATAGATTTAAAAAAATATAATGAAGAAATAAAGAAATGAATTAATATCCTCACAGAATTAGTGGACATCCCATTTCCTGTGGAGATACTGATGGAACTGCAGAGCAGCTCACATGCGGGGGTCAATAAAAGGTGCTGCCTTTAATGATAACGTAGCCTCTTCCTGCAAAGATGTTGTAGGAAAGTTAATGCATTACTACCTTCCGGAGATCCCTCATACTGCAGGTGTTTTATCTCTGCTACACAGCAGCATAGCAGCTGTGTGGCCCACTCCACATAACTAGGCTCTACTGTGGACAGCTCCACGTGTCCATTCCACCATTCCCATATCAGACTTACGGTCATGAATAGTACTGTGGAGAAGAGAAACAGGTGCATGGAGGTGTCCTTGGGAGAACCTGGTGATGTGCAGAGGGGGCCACAAGGGTGCTATGCTGCTATAAGAACAGCTTAGCAGAGAGAAAATAAGATCACCTGCAGTTCGAAGGAGCTCTGAAAGGTAGAAACCTACCAATGTTCCTACCGCATGCTTGCAGGGAAAGGCTGTGTTAGCAAGAATGGCAGCACCTTTTATTGGCCGCTGCAAGCGAGTGAGCTGCTCTATAGCTCCATCAGTGCCTCCACAGGAAAAAGGAAAGCCCACCGATTCTGTAAAGATATTAACCCATCCAGCGCTTTACTTTTTCATTATAACTTGTATTTATTTCTCACTTCTTCTTTATCATAAATATACTATGTACATCACATAAGGCTGGCATAATGCAACACACATTCTGCACATTACAATGCTCTCATATTTATAGCATGAAAAATTGCTATGTAATCTGCAGGTTTAATGCACCTGTATCCAGAAACACACTTTAGAAAGTACATTAGGATAACAAGATCCTTTCCAACACAGAGGTATGAACATGCCTATATGGCAACTGTATGGGCACAGCACTAAAATGTGGCAACCTACACAGCGCCACACAACATGCATAGTGTGAATGCACCCTTTCTGTTGCCTTACATTCTTGAGAAGAAGCGTTGCTTGAATATTTGCTCTTTTTTTACACTGAAGAATCATCTTCAATGCGAAGATCAAGCCATTAATTGGGTTTTACAATATGATCCCACAGGAGATTTATATGTTCTGTGTAAAATGGCCTTTAAATGCATCCCGACAAGAGATGATATTTTAAGAATGAAGCTCTCAGTTAAAGTCAAGCTGAATGGAAACCTACTGGAAAACACACGGCTCCTGAGAGCTCGGAAAATACGTTATTGTTCTCCATGGGTTTTCACACAAGTATTGCCTGATAGTTGTCACGTGAAATAATAAACTCGGAAAAGCTGAATAATAAAAAGCAGATGTTCAAAAAATCTACTTTGAATCTACAAAAGCCGCAATGGAATTTGGACTTTTGGACAAGTGACCCAAACTAATTGCAGCATGCTTTATTTTTAGACAGCTATTTCTCAGAGTGTGAGGCGGGGAACCGCAAGGAGTGAATAAAGTGCCTTAATGTAAACAAATATATTAGCACTGTGTTTAAATACTGCAGTTTATTTTAGCTGAATAGTGAGTGGACATTATATCTTTTATGACAGACATTTGTTGTAACTGAGAAGTGTCAGTGCAATGCTTTGTCAAAAACTATCTCTTGGTACAGATCTATGTATACCATATTTTTTTTCATTATTATTATTATTATTATTAATAATAAATAAGGCTTTTGCAGCCCCATGATAAAAAACAAAACAAAACAAAACAAAAAACAAGATTTATGATAAAAAAAAAAAATAAGGCCCGGTTCACATTAGCGTTTGCTATCCAGATTTTCCAGATCTGATCCGGACCGCATACTGTACAAACGGAACATACATTCCACATAGCAATGTAAAGTCTATGCGGACGTTCACATGTGTCCGTTCCGTACAGTACGGAGCCGGATCGGATCCGGACTCCGGACTCTTTTCCAACATGCGCTATTTTTTGGGTTCGGATCTCCGGCCCACGCACCCGGACCGGAGCCGGACCTGAGCCTGACAGCACCATCAGGAACACAGAAACCAATGGGGAACAGAAGGCACAGAACACACTGCCTACAAAAACCTGACATTCTACCCCACTTCCTATGCGTATGCAAGTGGCCATTTCGGATGGGGACACATGGGCCAAGCATGTCTGGAGTGGAGCAGAAGTGACAGACGTGCTGGAGCGGTTTGGCAGAATATCGGAGGTGGAGGTGAGGCCTACAGCGGAGGAACCTGATTCTACACGTGCACCAGGTGCACCTTCTGCTGACGCCAACATTTTTTTTTTAAATTTCGCTATTTTTTGCCCACGGATCCGGATGGCAGCCTGATGCATGCCTGATACAAACGGACCGGATCCGGATCGGAACCGTACGGTTCTGATCAGGATCAGGTCAGGATCCGATCAGGATCCGATCAGGATCCGGTCCGTTTATTTGCCAAAACGCAAGTGTGAACGGGGCCTGACTCAATGCAGCCTGGCAGAAGGAGTTCGCAATAGAATCTGTGGGCAGGAAAGTTTCTGATCTTGCATCTTTACACAGAGAGGTAGATGCAAATAATGGAGTTGATGCAATGTTTGTTAATTTTATGCAAATGCATGCAATTTGCAATTGGCCCAAACAATAGCATCTGCATTTAATTGGCCCAGTTCCAAGCTGCACATATTTACAACAACTGACATACAATTTGCATCAGCTCAAATTGATTAGCTCCTTATTGGCTACCTCAATTATTTACGCTACAAAGGAACACATAGGCCTGGTGCACACCAAAAAACGCTAGCAGATCCGCAAAATGCTAGCAGATTTTGAAACGCTTTTTCTTATTTTTCTGAAGCGTTTCAGATAGCATTTTGCGGTTTTGTGAAGTGTTTTTGGTGTAGTAGATTTCATGTATTGTTACAGTAAAGCTGTTACTGAACAGCTACTGTAACAAAAAACGCCTGGCAAACCGCTCTGAAGTGCCGTTTTTCAGAGCGGTTTGCGTTTTTCCCTATACTTAACATTGAGGCAGAAACGCATCCGCAATCCAAAATCTGCAGCAGCCCGGGAGTATGCGTTTCTGCAAAACGCCTCCCGCTCTGGTGTGCACCTGCCCATTGAAATACATTACCCTAGCGTATCCGCAGCCGCAAGCGGATCGCAAACTGCAGCAGAACCGCTCTGGTGTGCACTAGGCCTTATAGAGCTTTCTAAGGAAATGGCAGTCTGAGTAAGTGGAAATCAGCTCTTCAGGAAAGTGCTAGTGTAGCAGCGCCTGCTAAGGTACTGTAGGACCAGTTCCCACATGTGATTACATAACTATGTGGTTCCCAACTTCCCAGCTGCCAACAACTCTTTATGCATTCCTATGCCAATAAATATGGTTGTGCAGAGCAGCTGACAGACAGTTAGCAAGCATGTGACAAAGGCTTGGCAGACACCTAGTGGGGTTGAGCAGTGGTAGGCTTTTCACTTTGTGCAAATGATCACTGATTTCTAAGTAAGGCCTCTTTTCCACAAGCACTTGATAGGCAGAGAAAAGACTGTCGAACTCTCACAAATGCTTGCTGCTGCCTGGTAACTGCTTGCTGAGCACACAGTTCAACTGCCCGTGGAAAAGAGGCCTAACATTGTCTGTAGACGTTTGTACATCATTCACTCAGTATTTGCTTAACATTCCAGTGCACGGCTATTATAATGGTTTAGCAGCTGATCCATGTGCTTCATGCAGCATTCAAGACTTCCAATCAACCACTCTGATTGACAGATGCCTGTGCAACTGCCACTTCAAACACATTGGTCGACACTTCTGTAGGAATGAATGGGGTACAGATGATCTGGCGGTTGCACAGCTGTCAGTCATTCAGGGTTGGTTTAAGCGGCACAAGGACCAGCGGCTGGGACAAAGGTAACCTGGGGCCACCTACCCTCCCCCCAGCAAAGTCAGCCCCTGGGCTGGCTACTGAGTCCCCCCCCCCTCCCCCCAGGTGGTCTCCCCACAAATGCTTCCAAATGTATTACTACATTGTAATAACTCACCTGTCCCGGCATGAAGCTCTATCCGTGTTCTGTCTTCAGCCTCGCTGCCTTTCCATGTAGCACATGTTATGTGTAATTAGCCTGTGCGGGGTCACGGAGAAGAAGCAGTCAGTGGTGATGTAGACGGAGAAGCTTGGACAGTAGAGTTATTACAATACAGCCACACATTGCACAGGGGCCCAAAGGACTCACCTGAGGGAGTTTGGTGGCACAGCAAGCCCAGCAGCAGTCGGAGGCCCTGGGGCTATTGCCCACTTGGCCTCAATGGCAGCGCCGGCCATGCAGTCACTAGGGAACCACACCACAGAACTTCTAGAAAACCCTCTATGAGGACTAGGCCTTATAGGACAACTCAGTTCAGGTGTGCTTGAATGATGATTTATTTAACATCAGTTTATTGATAAAAAAAACAATTGTATCCATCCTCAGTATCCTAAAAATGACTTTTTAGATATCCCAGTTTTATTTTATATTTAAATCTAGTTTTTTAAATGTTACTGTTCCAATGTCTGTACTCAATGATACCTTAATTGAAGTATGCCAGAGCTTAAATCTATGAATTATTGACCCTTTTTATCTCTTTCCTGCTCTTAGAAGCCATGTACTGACAGGAATGCTATAATCTGACCCAGTCTGACCTGGTCAGAAACTGTCACTTGCATACTAAATGTTTAACTCTTTCAGGCAGAGAAAGAAAAAAAGGAACACAGCCTAGTTATTTGTGTGCTTGGCGCTGTACACACACGTTTATCTCATCATGTCACATGTCACCTTTTTTGTCCTTTAAGTCAAACTTCTGATCTGCATGCTTGTTCAGGGTCTATAACTAAAAATTTAAGGACCTGAGCCCACTAACACAGTTGTGTCCGCTTCTGTCCGCTTTTCAGCATCTGTAACAGTTGCTGAAAAGCGGACACAAGTGGGCTCAGGCCCTTAGAGGCAGAGGATCAGCAGGACAGCCAGGCAATGTGCTTCTTTAACCACTTAACGACCGCCTAACGCCGACAGGCGGCGGCAGGTCGTTAGTGGTTTCCCATGGAAACTTTCCATGTCAGTTCACTGAGGATGTCTCCGTGAACAGTCTGCGAGCCGCCGATCGCGGCTCGCAGGCTAAATGTAGACACGCGGGGAAGAAAACCCCGCTGTTTACATCATACGGCGCTGCTGCAGCGCCTCTGATTGGCAGGGGATCGCCGGCATCTGATAGGCTGAAGCCTATCAGAGGCGGCGCAGGACGGAACTCCGTCCTGTGCCGCCCATAACAAGAGGGAGAGGGAGGTAAGGAGAGGGAGGGCGGAAAACGCTGTGGAGGGGGGCTTTGAGGAGCCCCCCCCACGCTGAACCACAATAGCCGGTGGCGATCAGACCACCCCTGCAGGACATCCCCCTAGTGGGGAAAAAAGGGGGAAGTCTGGTCGCCCTGGCTCAAACACGATCTGTGTTATGGGCTGGAGAGCCCACTCAGCACAGAACTCTGAAAGTGAGCTCGGTCCTTAAGTGGTTAAAAGGAAATAAATATAGTAGCCTCCATATTCCTCAGTTGTCAGTTGTCCTCTAAGGGGATCAGGTTCCTGAGCAATTGTCCAGTTTACCCCTGTGGAAGCACCAACCCTGTTCATAGCCATAGTAGGAAAAAGACAAATGAAACAAATGTCATGCATCAGGGCCTTCAGGTTTTTAATTTATAGTCATATGTTTAATGCTTCATACTTTGCTGAGAGTTTAGGTAGCACTTTTTTGGATAATGCCAAAGGATGTCATAATAATGTTCCTTGAATTTTGTGTTATATTTCGTCTAGTGGTGGTACTATTGTTTCCAAGCTGCTGTGATCTCTGCCTCTGATAGCTTACTCTTATGTCCTTAAAGTGTACGAGAGCCAAAGCTTGGGTCAAAAAGGAAATACAAACCTAAGAGAAGGGAAGCCTCTGGATCCTGTAGAGGCTTCCCATGACATCCTCTAGTCCCAGGTTGCTGCCCGAGGACCACCCAAATGTTTTAGACAAGGGTTTGCTTGTAATCTGATTAGGGTCACGCTGCATCTGCGCTAGTGCAGCAGTACCTGCACAGTAAGCTGTAGCTGCTCAGGCACATTTCCTGCTCTGTGCAGGAATATGAACATTACTGGACAGTGTGTACCTCACAGACTGCAGAGAAAATATACTTATTTCATAGTTTTATTAATGTATGCTTACAGACTCCTCAAAGGCAACTGAGCACCTAAAAAAATGTTTACATTAAACTGTGGTAGGCCGTGGGTCAGGGGGAGCACCACTGGTTACCTACAGGGAGATACAATGTATTTTTTATTTTGGTGCTAAGTTCCCTTTAAGTTTTTCAGTGCTTTCTGCAAACTGAAATGGAAAAAGATGACTTGTGTAGCACTAATCCATGTCAAGCTTTGTTTTCCATTTGTAATTTCACTTCCTGGAGTCTTGTTAGCCAATCTTCTGAATTTTCTCTCACACATCTTCACTTTTAACAAGTTCAACAATAACTGTAGATGATATGCAAAATCTCTTGCATGTAAATCAGTGGTGTTTTAGGTTTACCGGTCTTTGCTTCTGTGTCCCCCCCCCCCTCCCCCCCTTTAACTATATGTGGGTCAAGTGTTCATAACACTGGATATTTTAACAGACTCTTGAAAACTCTATTAATGTCTTCAGCTGTTATGTAATTGTAAACTATTAACCCCTTCAAACCTGTTCTATGAAAATTGCAGTCACATAGCATTATCTGTTCAAGGAAAAATGTGTGTGTAGTTTAGAAACCATAAAAGGATTTATTTTGTATCTAGAGATTTGTTTTATTTGTCTGCACTATTTCATAATGTCTTGTGAAGCCTTCCAAGTTTTCCATTGTGTAGAAATATCCCTCTAAGTACTGGAGTGGGATTCTAAATAGACTCATACTTCCCTTAGTTACTTTTTTTAGGATTATTTACATAGAAGCTCCTGTAGCATAGTGCAATTCCATGTGCGGGATGCAAAATCACATCATCTTGAGTTAAAACATGCTAAATCATAAGTAGAGGGTGTTAAAAGGCAGCACCGGCCATGAAGGATAGCTCTTTGTAGGGTGTTTTCATGTAAATAACACAGCAGCCATCAATGATAGGAAGACCAGTACTACACTATTCATTGTTAAAGTGGCCCTGCTGGGATTCTGCTCATCACACACTTCATAAATCACAGATTTACTTTGCTGTAGCCTGAATCTTTTCTAAACAGTTTAGTCTGTGCTATACTCATATGCAGGCTGAGTAGCATGGCCATGCAGGTTGCACAGCAAGAACACACCTTTTAATACTTTCAATTCCCCTGCTCCAGGTCATGTGGGCACATTTAAAAAACAAGATTTTTTTTTCATTTAATTGACTTTCATTAAACCTGTGAATGTCACCTTGATGGATTTCAGCTCCAGAACCATTCCACAAAAGAGTTTGGCATAGAAGCATGTTCTAATTATTCTTTGCAACTCTGGCTGTATGTTTTTCTCACAGGAAGCCTCCAAACAGCATTAATAGAAGTGTGATGCCTGGCCCAGATGTCTTTAGTCACTGCCAGTGAGTGAGTGAGCACACTGACTGCCAAACTATGGACAGGATCATGCTGTCCTGCCAAGGTCTGCAGCTTAGTACCAGGCCTGATGTGATACAGAGGGGACACACCAGAGAGGGCACCGGAAAGTAGAGCACACTTTATATAGGGTACTTCTTAGCAGGGAGGGGGAGATGGGGGACATTGGCATGCTGAGAGACTTTTGAGGGCACGACAATGAAAAAGTGTTAGGCAGGGAGCACACTTGAATCATATGCGTTTTGTTGCATAGCGGAAAGTACATGGAAATTTGAATATAATGTACTGTATTTTTCAGAATATAAGATACACTTTTTTTGTCCCCCCAAAATAGGGAGAAAAAGTCCCTGCATCCCTCCATCCACCGCATGTCTCCTCTGCTGGCCCTGTGTAAAATATTAGCGGCATGGCTCATCTCACCAGGGATTTGGGAGGCGATTAGCAGACCTCGACCTCCCCGTGCGGCTTCCCCTAGTGAAGGCTTCTGCTGATCGCTTGACAGAAGGGGACACATAGGACCACACAGGAGGACAGGAGTGGACACACAGGGACACACAAGACCACACAGTGGGACAGGACGACGCCACAGGGGAACAAAAGGGAACACACGGGGAAAAGGAGGACACAGTGGGAGGCACAGGGAGACAGAAGGGGACACACAGGGGGCAAAGGAGGGCACATGGTGGACAGAAGAGGACACAGGACGACACATGGGGGACACAGTAGGACAATGATTGGGGGAGAACATCTACAAGACGCTCCTGTAACATGGATGCAACAGATGTTGGGCAGCACGGTGGCATAGTGGTTACTCTTGCCTTGCAGTGCTGGGTCCCTGGTTTATTCCCAGTCAGGGCACTATCTGCACAGAGTTTGTATGTTCTCCTTGTGTCTGTGTGTGTTTCCTCTGGGCACTCCAGTTTCCTCCCACAAACAAAAAAAGATACCGATAAGTTCATTGGCTCCCCCCTAAATTGGCCCTAGACTACAATACATACACTGCAAGAAACATACATAGATATATGACTATGGTAGAGATTAGATTGTGAACCCCTTGAGAGACAGTTAGTGACAAGACAATATACTGTGGTGCTGCAGAAGATGTCAGTGCTATGTAAATCATAATAATAATGTATATGCATTTTTTTCCTGGTTTTTGCCCTCTAAACCTAAGTGCTTCTTATATTCCCAAAAATAGGGTAAATCTATGAGCCCCATGTGTTTTCTCTGTCACCTTTGGGACTCACTCATCTGCTATCTTTACCCCTACATTACATTCTGAGCACCATTGTGTATTGTTATATCACCATTTTGGGTACCATTGTTGAATGTTATCATGTCCCTGTCTAACCTTGTGTAATGCTGTCATGTCTCCCATAGGTGTTGTACAGCACTGCATAATATGCTAGTGCTTTACAAAAAAAATGTAGCAACAATAATATGGGCTGCACAAAAATGCCATTGGTTTGCATTTTGCAATGCACAGCAAGGCCCTTTTTCCACGTATACAATGCTTTCCTATGGAGCGGCAAAGGTATGCGGTTTTGCATACATTATTGTAAAAATAGATATGGAAATGTATTTTTCTCTTTTGTTATCAAGGCAGATCATGAAATATCAGGGAAAATATTGGCAGCGCTTAATCAGGCTGCAATTGAAATGAAACTGACAGAAGTGTGCACTGCCCCCCAGGGACTTCAATTACACATCTTGAATACAAATTAGATGCAAAATTATGCACTAAACCCTAATCTAAATAAATTGATTGCAAACTGATACACATGGATGCAGCTAGCCATAGGTATACTTACATTTTTGTACGACAGGCGGTATTGGCAGCGCTTCCAAATACAGGCTGCACCCGAGTTGACCAGCTGCTTAGATGCGCAGAGCTTACACAACTTGCATTCAAAACAGATGCAGCAAAGAAGGACATTGGCTTCCAGGACAGCCTGTGCACAGATTGTTCAATACTAGACTCTTCCACAATGATGACGTGTCCTCTCAGAAGAGACCTAACCACTAGCTGACAGTTAAAGCATAGTATGAAGCTGAGGCTGCTAGCCATAAATGGTCTACACATTTTCTAAAGAACAGGGAAAAGATTGGCAGTGCTCAATCAGGCAGATCACCAAAAATGCAAACACATACAAAAAAGCGAAGCCAAATATGCAAACACGTAGAAAAACACAGAAGAGCACAAGTCTTAAAGGGATTGCTAAGCCAAAAAAACAAACAAACAGATACTGACCTATGGAGAGGAAAGGCTCTGGGTTTTATAGAACCATCCCGCTCCTCTCATGGTCCCCTCAGTCCAGCTCTGTCACCCCCGTTAGCAGTATTGTTCAGTCAAATACTGCTCTGTGCAGCCATGGGAGGCTTCGGAAGTCTTCGGGGGCCTGGGTGCGGGGTGTCTCCATACTGCACATTCACGAATGCGCTCTCTTACGCTCACGCTTGTGCAGTACAGAGCCGCCTGTCTTCGGGAGCACTCTGGCTCCTGAAGACTTCTGAAGCCTCCCGTGGCGGCAGATTGCAACAAGATGACAGCTCTGGAACGAGAGAACCGTGAGAGGAGTGTGAAGGCTCTATAGGACCCAAGCCTTCACTCTACTTAGGTGAGTATCTGTTTTTTTTTGTGTTTTGTTTTTTCCGCTTCAAATTAGCTTTAAGGTAAGGGCTGTTTTACACTGCAATATAGAAACGCAATGCGATTGTTGTGTTGTGCAACATACACAACATTTTCGATTGTGAAAAAAATGCAGTGCAATTGCGATACGTTAGTTTAAAATAGAAACCACAATTTCTATTGTAAACTGTGTGCTTGCGTTTTGCCAATTGAATGTGATCGGCATTGCATCCCAAAACGCAGCACAAACATCGGCTGTGTAAAGAGCCCTAAAACGTGCTTCCCTGCACAGTCAAAAGCCTAAGCTCTTAGCCAATAAGTCTTCTCCAGATTCTATTCCTGTACACCATTTTCTTTCTGACCTCTTAGGGCCCGTTTCCACCATGGTGAATTTGCATGCATTATTTGCTTGCAAATTCGCATAACAATGTATTATCATTGTCCTGTTTCCATTACAGGCGAAATTTGCCTCCCCCCAGGCAAAAAAAACGGCCACCTCTAACAATTTTCCATGCAGTTTATGTGTTTTCATGTGCGGAAGTCAATAGTAATGAACAGCACTGGGAGAATTTAAAAAAAAAAAAAAAAACTGCGTACGCATGCAAATTCGCATGAAAAAAAAAAAACCTGCAAATTCGCATACGAATCCACAAGAGTTTTTTCCTATGCGGATTCGCCTGGGTATAGTGGAAATTGGCCCTTAACGCAGAACAAGTAATAAAAACATGAACCAGTCACATGGATTCCTATATTAACCAAATGAAACAGAATGGACCATGTAAACTTCTATCAGCTTTACATCTAACATAAGTTGTTGTGTTCATAAAATCAGATTATAGAATTAATGATGACATCTCTAGCTGTTTAGACCCACTGCCCTTAATCTGATGAGGACAGAAATCATGCAAGCGTGATGTCTCCTGTCCTCCAGGCATACGAGAGGAATCATCGTGGGAGACTTGGGCGCAGGATACAGATGGTATATGGCTGATCCTGCTGCTGCACAAGTTCCCGGCCGTGTTAAAAAACTATTCCCCCTCCAGGCCGCCATGAATGGTGGGGAATGAAATAATTCAAGTTCCAGCAATTGATGGAAGCCGAATTATTGTGTCTTAAAAGGGAAGGTCCAAGCAAAATACAAAAATGAGTTTCACTTACCTGGGGCTTCTACCAGCCCCATGCAGCCATCCTGTGCCCTCGTAGTCACTCACTACTGCTCCAGTCCCCCGCTGGCAGCTAGCCGACCTCGGAGGTCGGCGGGACGCATTGCGTACATTTTTACGCATTCCCGATAGTGCAGGAACATTAACACATACATTTTTACGCGTTAGTGGTGCAACGCGTACAAATTTACGCATGACACCACTAAACGTGTAAAATGCATGTGTTAATGTTCCTGCACTAGCAGAAATGCGTAAAAATGTACGCAATGCGTCCCGCCGACCTCCGAGGTCGGCAAACTGCCAGCGGGGGACTGGAGCAGCAGTGAGTGACTACGAGGGCACAGGATGGCTGCATGGGGCTGGTAGAAGCCCCAGGTAAGTGAAGCTCTTTTTTTTTTGCATGGGCCTTCCCTTTAAAAGTAACTTCAGCTCCGTCTTTTGACGGCACCGACGTTACTCACTGAGCGCCGCTATAGCTGTAATTCCTATTAGGGCATATGGTGGCGCCGGCTGCGCCCAAATCTCCTACGCTGGATTCACTGTGTTCGTCCTCCAGCGGCTTCTGCGCATGCTCAGGGATGGTTTGTCATACACAGTCGGCAGATTCTTCTCACACGGATGAATGTTCAATAGTATGACTGAGATTGTTTGAGATTCTGGGCACAACAGTCAAAACAAAAACAATGAAAGATTAGGTCTCAGGAAGGGGAAAAGAGATTACAGAGAGGTCTCAGGAAGGGGAAGAGAGAGATTACAGAGAGGTCTCAGGAAGGGGAAAAGAGATTACAGAGAGGTCTCAGGAAGGGGAAGAGAGAGATTACAGAGAGGTCTCAGGAAGGGGAAGAGAGAGATTACAGAGAGGTCTCAGGAAGGGGAAGAGAGAGATTACAGAGAGGTCTCAGGAAGGGGAAGAGAGAGATTACAGAGAGGTCTCAGGAAGGGGAAGAGAGAGATTACAGAGAGGTCTCAGGAAGTTGAAGGTAGAGATTACAGAGAGGTCTCAGGAAGGGGAATTTCATTAAATGGTGAAGTTAAAGCAAAACTGTGATGAGAAACTAAAGAAAATTTAGACACTTACCTCAGGATGATCCAGAGGCTTCTCTGATCCTCCTCTACCCCACTGCTGCTTGCTGGGGCCTTCTTTTTCTTAGCCACATTCCCATCCATGTACAAGCATATCCACACTGCACAGGTGCAAGTACAACCATCAACTGCACAGTAGCGCAAAACCTCTCTTGCGCAGAGGAAAAAGCCATGCTCCGTGCTACTGTGTAGGCTGTACTTGCATCTGTGCAGTGTGGTTCCGCTTGTGAAAAGACAGACGAGAGGGCAGCCACAAGAACATATTTAACAAGGCTTGTTGAATATGTTAAGAAAGTCCCTGAACGGGGTAATTTCCTCCCCCCCCCCCCCAAGTACTGCGATTTGCTCAGGGAACACTTGTTACCCTTCACCAATTGCCGTCACATAAATGCCACCGGGAACGCCGGGCACATACATGCGTACCTGCCGCAGTAACACTGGATGCGAATATGCATCCAGCAAGGATTTAGCAGCTTCTATCTGGACAACTACAGTGCTACACTGCTGATGATGAATGATTATCTGTATGTGGCTAAGAACAATTTTTAAACTGTGTCCATGAATTCCACAGCACTTTCCCCCACATCCTGCATCCTTTAACAATCCTATTGGTTAGTAATCCTTTTTTCATATTTCGGTTACAGTCTGCTGCTGTTAACATCACAGCGCCTAACATCTTCTGTATTCGATTGTGGAAAGGTCGTTCATCAGTCATCAGTCATTTCACATGGTTTTATCTTGCAGTGTGTAGGTAGCTTGAGAGAATCCCCCACTAAGATAAATACCAGCCAAAAGCCTGTCAAAGCTAACAGATTAGTAATAGCTACTGTGACAGCTTCATAGGAGTAAAACTAATTTAGAATGCATTTTACTCTGTAACAAATGTACATCTTATATTTACACATTTGAATTTGTCATTGTGGTGCTTTAAACCTTTTACTATGTAAGCATAATAGATACCAGAGGTCATCAAATACAGGTATATTTCCATTATTACAGTATCTTGTTTCATACAATTTTACTCTCCAATTGGATAATATGCACAAGTTTAAAAAAATATATCATTTTCTCTGTATGTTTCCAGAGCAGCTTTAAGGATACCTCTATGCACGTTTTAGATACCAAAACATAAAGATATACCGTAGATTGTAATATCTGGCCTACATTCAGAAAGGATTACCGCATGATCATACTTCAAAGTTTTTGCAAAACATCTGAAGTTGCCTTCCAGAAAGGATGGCAAGTTCTTCATAATGGTACCAATTAACAGCTAAGCAATGTAAAGTTAAAATAATAAGGTAAAATATGCCAGTAATACCAGGCTTACACACAACTGCAGCCATAAAACACCCAAAGCTTTGATGTTTAATGACATTCAGAAATGTTCATCTACATGAAGGGTACAGATCATTGAACACTGGTGAAAGCAGTGAGTTCTGAAGGATTTCACTTGCTGAAATTGGTAACCAGTGAGACCTTTTTAAATCCACTTACAATGAGCAAAAATATAAACGCAACGCTTTGTTTTGCTACCATTTTGCATGAGCTGAACTCAAAGATATGAAACATTTTCTACATCAATATATGACAGGGTCTTATGTATTTTTCATTTTATTGTGTGCTAAATGCTTTAAATACGTGACAAGGCTAGGTTGTAGGAAACCATTTTAGAAGTCAGATGCTTTTACTGCAGAGCCATGCAAATGTGGTTTGGTAATGTCTTACTAAAATAAGCAAGGCCCTCCTTAAAGTGGACCCAAATTAAAAATACAAGATTTCAGAAATAAAATCTATTTTCTAAATTATAATAATAAATAGCAGCCCTTTTTTCAGCTGCATGATGACAAATATAAAATATTTTACATTTATTGGAGGGACAGAATCCAGCAAACTGGTGGAGTAGATGGTGTCCAGCAAAGTAGGAATTGCTAATGGCTGCCACCTGTATAACCCTCGTTATGAAAAGAGGAGGGTGAAAAGCATGCACTGAAATGCTCATAGGCTTGAAGGAGTGTTTATTTTTCTTTGTATGTGTCAGAGTAGTGCAACTAAATATTTTGAATTAAAAAAATGTTTGGTTTGGGTCCGCTTTAAAAGTCATCTCCTGGTGAGGTGATAGCATATGTTGATCCAAAGCATCCTTATCATGGGCGTCCGCAGAGGGAGGGGGCGCTTGCCCAGCCCCCCCCCCCCCCCCCCCCCGTCCAGGAAGGAGAGCGGCAGCGGAGCAAACTTCTTAGCCCACACTGTGCCGGCAATAGTCCCGCGAGGATGCGGAGTGACACACACTGCAACCTGCAACACCCGGAACACATTACAGGCCGACGCAGCGTGAGGCGGGAGATTTAGCCGCCGGAGCTGCTGCGTGAGTGACTGGAGATCATCGCTGAAGGAGTCATCTGCCAGGTAAGTTGATTATATTTGTATTAACACGTTTTTAAATGCAAATCGGTGGGGGGGGGGGGGGGGGGGGGGAGGGACTCATCAGAGGGAGGAGGGAATGCTGTTAATTGCATTGTGTGGGGATCTGCTGCCAATTAACTGCATACGTTTATGTAGATTTGGCTCCACCTGTGACCACACCCATACCCTGGTCCATGGCCACGGCAATTTTTTTTTTGCCTACCCCCCCCCATACAACTCGCCGCACCCACATCAACCCCCCCCCGCCACCAAAATGTTCTGATTTTCTGCGGACGCCCAGGCTCTTTATATTCCCGAAAGAAAGCTGAGTAAATTCAACATATTCAGTCAATTAATTTAACCACCCTGGCGTTCTGATTAAATCGCCAGGGTGGCTGCGGGAGGGTTTTTTTTAAATAAAAAAAAAACTATTTCATGCAGCCAACTGAAAGTTGGCTGCATGAAAGCCCACTAGAGGGCGCTCCGGAGGCGATCTTCCGATCGCCTCCGGCGCCCAGAATAAACAAGGAAGGCCGCAATGAGCGGCCTTCCTTGTTTTGCTTATATCGTCGCCATAGCGACGAGCGGAGTGACGTCATCGACGTCAGCCGACGTCGTGACGTCAGCCGCCTCTGATCCAGCCCTTAGCGCTGGCCGGAACTTTTTGTTCCGGCTGCGCAGGGCTCAGGCGGCTAGGGGGGCCCTCTTTCGCCGCTGCTCGCGGCGAATCGCCGCAGAGCGGCGGCGATCAGGCAGCACACGCGGCTGGCAAAGTGCCGGCTGCGTGTGCTGCTTTTTATTTCATCAAAATCGGCCCAGCAGGGCCTGAGCGGCAGCCGCTGGCGGTGTTGGACGAGCTGAGCTCGTCCAGACCGCTCAGCTGGTTAAATAGTATCCAATATAAAAAAAAATTGTAAACAAGAAGAATTAGGGTCCTCGACCCAATCAATAGACACTATATATAAAAAAATGAAGAATTTCCCCTTTTTCCAAAATGTAGGAAATTAAACTCTAGGAATACTGCATAATCAAGCAATGAAATGTTTTAAAAGCATGCTGACATTTGAATATTAAAACAATTAAAAGAAAGGAAGCAAGGCATGACCACCTTGCCTCTGAATACCTACATTGTGAAGTGTTACAACCTCTATGCAATTTCTCACTACGTTTACTGTATTTCACATCTCAGCAGTAAAATTTGCCACATTTCATGTATCTGATGTAACAGAGTAACCAAGCAGCTCAGGGTGACCCAAACTACTAGGAATGTATAGGGAGATAAAAGGAACCAAAAAGCGTATCTGATGTAAAATTTGCTGCATTTCATGTATCGGATGTAATGTTTGCCGCACTTCACGTGTGCGAGGTAACATTTGCCACATTTCATGTGTCAGCAGTAACGTTTGCCAGAGGTAACATTTACCACATTTCATATGTCAACGGTAATAATTGTCTGCAGCATATATGAGAGGTAACGTTTGTTGTATTATTTGATAATCATCGTAGCTGATTTTGATATTTTAGAGTTGTTGCAGCATTTGGCATTTTGGGAGCCACTTTGTTAGTGGCATTTGGCATGCCACTTTATTAGGTACTGTACATCTTGCTACTACTGTACTGGACCTAGTTTGGCTTCAGAACTGCGTTAACTACTTGCTGAACGCATCATGCCGATGGGCGTGGATGCGGTGGCAGCCCCAGGACCGCCTAACGCCGATTGGCGTAAAGGTCCTGCGGGCCTGTTTAGCTGGAGATTGCGCGCGCTGATGCATGCTTGGGAGGCGGAGCAGAGGCTTCAGTCTCCCAGTGGCGATCGCTGCTAGGAGACTGTTAGATGGTGAAACCGCAATCTATTTACATAGTAAAGCGCTGAGTTCTACAGCAGCGCTGTACTGGGGACAGTCGTGTGACAAGGCTGTCCCCCTAGGGGCACACAGAAGCCATCCCCTGTGATAGGCTGAAGCCTATCACAGCCAATCGCTGTAATTGGCTGACGGGGGGGAGAGGGTAAAAATACAGAAAAAATACACAAATTTAATTAAAAAAAAAAAAAAAAAAATAAACTGGGCAGAGATCAGACCCCACCAACAGAAAGCTCTGTTGGTGGGGAGAAAAGGGGGGGGGAGGGGGAAATCACTTGTGTGCTGGCATGCACAGCCCTGCAGCGAGGCCTTAAAGCTGCAGTGGCCTATTTCATGAAAAATGGCCTGGTCTTTAGGGGGCTTTAACACTTCGGTCCTCAAGTGGTGAAAGGGATCAAAAGTTGAGAGGGATATGGAGACTGCCATATTTAGTTCCTTTTAAACAATACCAGTTGCCTGGCAGTCCTCCTGATCATATGTCTTAGAATACCTTTACCCATAATACCCTGAACAAGCGTGCAGCAGATCAGGTACTCTGACTCAGCTTTTACTGGATTAGCCTGGCTGTAAGTATGCCAGAAGAGCAACAGGGCTGCCAGGCAACTGGCATTGTTTACAAGGACATAAATATGACAGCCTCTATATCCTTCTCACCTCGAGTTCCCTTTTATTCTTCATGGCATTCCACAGAGATTTTGGTCCATATTGGCACGCTAGCATCACGCTGTTTCTGCAGATTTATTTACCATCTGCACATCCAGGAGAATTTCCTGTCCCACAACAGCTGCTTCCTTATTCGTTTTTTTTTTTAAATTTTTTTTTTTTGGGGGGGGGGGGGGGGGGGGGAGAGAGAGAGACAACTGTTATACGTGTGGGTTTGATTTTTTTTTTTGGGGGGGGGGGGGGTGTCTTATCCTTTGGGTCTGAATGTGCCTTGGCAGGAAACTTTGGTCTGCTGCCGTTGAGTTGCACTGTTACATTACAGCTGGCTCCACCCGCACCATGTCATAGCCGTGCAAATTTTTTCACTGCAGCACGTGCAGAGAGTCACTGTGGGCACTGGGAAATGACGGGAACATACAGGAAGAAGCCCAACAGCTGAATATTTAGACTCAGAGCACTTTGCTGTGCTAATACACTACATAATCTATATAGTAGGTTGGTGCGCTCCTCAGTTACTATTCACTACTTCAAAGCTGTTATCTTGTTTGAATATGGCCTGCAGGACTTAGTAAGTGTCACGTTAACCACCCTCAGAATAATAAAATTAAAACTTAAATGCGCTACCTTCCAAATAATATACATGCTATAACATCAAATCCTGCAATAAAAGTCAGATTGTAAAACCACAGTGTGCAATAAAAGTCCTATAATATAGTTCTCAGTTTGGTGTTCAGGATCCTCCCTTGGTGTCTCCACCTGTCATGTGCCTCAAAGAGAAACAAATTCATAGCATAGACTGTATGTCAAATGCTGTGGGGACCCCGCCACAATATTCAATCACCGTGAATTTTTTCTTGGGACACCATTTGGCTTTAAAGGGGCCAGACAAAATCCTCCTCTGTGTTATTGACTTATAGGGCCACCCCTTAAACCGTGCCCTCCACCTATAGGGGCCAAGCTCACCTGATAATGTGGCTGCCCCAGATGTACAGACAGCCAACAAACATATGGGTGGTCCTGACGGTAACAGTAAAAAAGGGCGCAGGAGGCTAGTGGACAAATCGGGCGCCGCCATTCACTCCTATAATAATTATCGTTTAATGGGCGCCGAACAGGAAAAAAGGGCGCCCGAGAATAATGTTTTCCAACGGCGCCCGAAGATTTTTCATGTTTTATAACTGCTTGTGATGATTTACGTTTCTTATTTCAATAAAACATTATTTTAAATGTTATCCCTTACTGTTTGTAAAACATTATTATTCACAAAACAAAGCGATCAGTACGTAATGTAAATTGTAATATATTTTATCCCTTACTGTTTTTAAAACATTATTCTACACACAATACAGTGAGCACTAAGGAGGGTCTTAGGTTTAGGCACCAACAGGGTGGTCTTAGGTTTAGGCACCAACAGGGGGGTCTTAGGTTTAGGCACCAACAGGGGGGTCTTAGGTTTAGGCACCAACAGGGGGGTCTTAGGTTTAGGCACCAACAGGGGGGTCTTAGGTTTAGGCATCAACAGGGGGGTCTAGGGGTTAGGGGTAGGTACAGGGAGGGTTACTTAGTAATTTTTTTTTAAAACGTTATTATACGTTTCACTATTTAAACGGAAGATTAACGTTTTTACAATTGCCGATTTAATGCACATTATTTAATGATTTATAACTTTATAAAACATTAATTTTAAACGAAATACAGTACAATACATTTTTAAACGTTATCCATGCTTATCGTTTAAAACCCCGCGCCCTTTTTTCCCAGTGCCCCTTTTTAACGTACGCGGTCCTGACAGCCAGATGCAGCCTTACCCCTTATCTGTTAATGCTAGGTTTATTTTATTGTGCTAATACACTGCATAAGGCCCCGGGCACAGCAGCATTAGCAGGAGGGGGAAGGGCGTCACAAGCTCTAGACGCCCCCCCTGCATAGATACCGCAGCACCCCCAACCCCCGATCGGCTACCAATACAACTTATTTAAACACAAACTGCGCCTGCCAGACTTAAATGAAATAAATGTCCCACAATGTTGTATATAAATTGTTCAGATCAATAAAATAAGATAAAATAAACGTAAAAAATTATAAGGTCTTTCCTCCGAGTGTTCGCTATCACAGAGCCTAATGTCAGTCAATATTTATGTGACAGCGCTCCTCTCCAGATCTACAAAATAAAACACAAATAAAATCGCACATAGTGCATTACTGCAGTTTCAAATAAAGTTCACACGGCCCCAAACGTGCATAGGTGATATCCGTGTGCTCCACTCGTGATAGACAATAACTCCTCCACACCAGCAGCTCACCAGATGGACACCACCTCACAATCCAGGTGGGTCTAGTGCTTAGCCTTAGAGCGGCAAACTTCAAAATCACAACCTCCATACTGCCTTTGTTCACAATTGGATCAATCCACTTTTAATACACAGCTCCACTTGTAAAAAAATAGATAAAAACATACATAGCGTAACAGTTTTGCTAATCAGAAGGCCTGCGCAGTTTCAGCGCACTCACGTAAGTATGATGAAAAAGGGCATCTCGGGCATCACAGCCCAACAGTATCTTTCCCCTGCTCGCAGTACCGGCGTCCCGATTCTCCGCTCCCCGTGGCTCCTATTCCTTCAACGTGTGCGTCTCTTTCCTGCTGCCCAGTGACGTCAGCGCTCCTGGTCACGCCCTACGCGTTTCGTCCAATGGACTCATCAGGGGCTGACGTCACAGGGGCGCCGACGTCTCTTATACTATGGGCTCCTCCCTGTACGGGTACCGTAATCGCCGCTTTCCTTTCCGCGTTGTCATACGCCTACGTCATCAACTATTGTCTGGAACGCAACCTCACTGGCGCCAGGTGATGAGCCAATAATTGTTCTATGGTCCACCTGCTGCCATCTTGTGGTTAAAACACTAACTCCCTTTAGTTTTTCAATATCCTTATTACTTATGTTCTAAACACTTACCTATTGTGAGGATTTGCTCAGCTGCCTGTGCAGGCAGGCAGCTTTTTGACCATTGTGTAGGTTTGCATGCTGCAGGACTCTGGAAAGAAGAGCTTCTGTCAGTTTTGCAGCTTGTGCTTGCTGAGGAATTTGCATACGTTGCCATGTAAATTGCCTGGCCACATTCATTGGAGGCATGTACTATAAGTACTATGTGTGTCCCACAATGCTTTGCTGTTCATATGGATTCCTTCCTGTGAAACACTCTGGAGAGTGTCAGCCATGCTCTTTGTTTGAAGATCAGCTTAGAGTAATTCCTGGAAACTGTGCTAGGCAGGTTCCCTAGTGCAGTTAGGATTGTTTATCTGTTTTGTTTGTCTGTTGCGATTGTCCTGTCCCAATGGTGGTCGACAGGAAATAGTTCTTATCTCTGTTCTTGGAGTATAGCTGGTGCAACGGTTGCTACCAGCTATCTCTTCTGATCTGTCTCACTGGGATCGCACTAGCATCTTGCGCTAGCGCTGTGGATCCTTCTGTTCTGTCTCTTTGGATCGCGCTAGCCACTTTTCGCTAACGCTGTGGATCCTTCTGTTCTATCTCCTTGGATCGCGCTAGCCACTTTCCGCTAGCACTGTGGATCCTTCTGTTCTGTCTTCCTGGATCGCGCTAGCCACTTTCGCTAGTGCTGTGGATCCTATCTCTCGCTTGTCCCTGTTTTCGTGTGTCTGTCTTGTCTGCTACGGACGCTTGCTGGAGGCTCGGTGAGGTAACCGTTAAGCAAGCTTTTGCGTCCTCTGTTTCATGTTTGTCTGTCGATGGTTAGTTAGGCGTGCTTGTCTCTATTGTGCTTATCACGTGGAGACCGCGCATAACCGCGTGCACTGTTGCGAATGAGTGCGGTGTTCGCGGTTAGCTAGCGTTTGTTGTTTTCCGTATCTCCTCATTGTATGATTTGCTGTGCCTTTGCTATCCTCGTATTCTGTTCTGATCTGCCTTGTGTCACTTCTGGCAATCGCCGCTCTTGCGGTTGCGTTTGTTTCGTATCTGCTGTTGTGTGTGCGCGGTCGCGGGGTGGCAACTGGATTGGCGCACACACATACAACCTGTCCCTTTGCTCGTTCTCATTCGCAATCGCTTCTCTTGCGATTGCGTTCTGCGCTTCGTACAATTCCTGTCTGGCATTTGTGGAGGTACAGAGGATTGGTTCCTCTGCACTCCCCAGCGCCATCTGCCGACAGGAATTTTCCCTCTACGGGTGCGTAGCACCTTTTGCTGGGTGCCTGCAATTATACGCTTGTGGAGGATTTCCGCCGTATCAGCGCACGCGTTGTGCGCTGATAACGGAGGAAGTTCCACAATCGTTACACCTATACCTTTACTTATATTCCTAGGTTGTAAAATTGTAAAAATTGCCCTCATCGGATCCCGATTTTTTCTTAATATCCAATCAGTGGGAAATGGTTTTAATCTGTGGGGTATCCGATTTATATTCTATTAGTTGCCAACCTCCTCATTATAAGATATATTTAGATACTCTTGGGCTGCAATCCCATATCAGAGACTCTACCCCATGGTGAGTAATAATTGTTAACCAGTTTTCATACATCCACAGTTTACAGTACAGTGATTTTCACCCACCTCTGTTTACAAGCTGGGGGTCCTAATGACCTACCACTCACAGAGGGAGAATTCTGTGCGTCTTCATCCCCCTTACTCTGTGCCCCTTTATGCCTCTGTGAGTGGTAGGTCATTAGGACCCCCAGATGCCCGAGATGCCCTTTTTCATCATACTTACGTGAGTGCGCTGAAACTGCGCAGGCCTTCTGATTAGCAAAACTGTGTTACGCTATGTATGTTTTTATCTATTTTTTACATGTGGAGCTGTGTATTAAAAGTGGATTGATCCAATTGTGAACAAAGGCAGTGTGGAGGTTGTGATTTTGAAGTTTGCCGCTCTAAGGCTAAGCGCTAGACCCACCTGGATTGTGAGGTGGTGTCCATCTGGTGAGCTGCTGGTGTGAAGGAGTTATTGTCTATCACGAGTGGAGCACACGGATATCACCTATGCACGTTTGGGGCCGTGTGAACTTTGTTATTTGAAACTTTAGTAATGCACTATGTGCGATTTTATTTGTTTTTTTTTTGTAGATCTGGAGAGGAGCGCTGTCACATAAATATTGACTACCAATACAACTGCCTGTCCAATTGGCAATGTTGGATGATTTCTGTAAGAGATCAATAAAAAATAAATGATGTAAATGATGACTTGACAAAACAGAAGAGAAAAAAAAAAAAGGTTGAAAAACATTTATGAATTACATATGGCTATGAATTCATAACTTTTTTTGATGAGGCATTGTTATTTGTAAACATCCTATGGGCAGTCTAGCGGAATTTTTCTGAATCACTCTAAAACCCAATAGAAATCTTTGTAGGTCCCCATCCTTTCCAAACTTTAGCACAGATGGACTCCACACCATAGGTGTTTATATACCCATTTTCCATGGTTAGGACAGTATCTGTAAACCAGAACTTAGCTATTCAACTTTTTCACTTGGAATAAGTTTTTTTTTTTAATCAAAGAAATGCCTGTGTACTTTCATGCCCATCAGTTGAAGAAAACATTACTTGGGTCAGAAGTAGCTGGAATTTCAATTTTGTCATATAGAAATTTCACACTCAGTGCACAGAACCCATTTCATCTGTATGACAACCACAAAAGGTGACTAGAAGTTTTATCTAACAAAATGTACCATTTTTTGGACTAGAAGACATTTTTCGGACTATAATACGCACCTAGGTTTAGAGGACAAAAACCAAGGGAAAAAAAAAATACTAAACCTGGTGCATGCATGGTGCAGGGGCTTCCTATGGACCTTTTCCCCCAATGATTATGTCGCCCTTGTGCCTTCCTTCTACCTCAATGTCTTCCTCTGTCCCCTGTCCTCAGATGTCTGTGTCCCACCTTCCCATTTCCCCTCTCGGTCCCCGATGCATATTTTTACATAGATGACATGCCACTCTGCCTCCGATGCAAGGTAGTTGACTTCCGGGAGCAAACGACCAATCAGGTGGGGGCACTGCCCCAGACTGCCAATCACAGCCACTCCCTGCTCGTTATTTAATAGCTTCAGTACAGCATGTTGAAATCCATTTTGGAAGTGGAGATCCTTCTGCATGCAATTTTGTAACCTAGATTTATTTCTACTAGAGTTCTAGCTTGCTGCTTTCAGCGCAGCTGATTAATTACATTTTGTATGTTAATTTACCTACTTTTCCCATTAATATCAAAGGCAGAATAAGTAGGACAGAATATATGGCAGAATAAGTAGGACTATGCTTGCTTGTATTTTCTTGTGCAAAATATTTTTGTCAATTTTTCACATAGAAACAATAACAGAACCCCCAAAAGACACTAGATACAACCTATATGTTTTTTTTTTTTTGACAAGTGTGTATTTGTTTTTTTCACTAATCTGCAGGCCATATGAGGTATGGAGGCCTGCAGCTCTTAACTCTGCATGTGTGCCTCAGTAGTCACCGATCTGGGTTTTTAGTGGCCTAGTACTATGTGGCTGAGTTGCGGTTCCCAATTACTTCCATTTTTGGAAATACATTGCATCTTTGAAAAAATCAGAACTAGAAGTCCTGAGAGAAGATAGTATTTCCCCCAACTCTTCAATTTATCCACCCCCACTAGCCTTCCTACCTTACAGTCCTAATATCAACACTGTTAAGTCTTTCTGGAGCTACATGGAAAGACAGAGGCAACTAAAGAAAGCCTGAGGAACTGTGGCAATGTTTCCTAGATGTTTGAAACAACCTAGCTGCTTGAAACAATCTACCTTCACAGTTCCTTAAACAAAATAAGTGTCTAAATGAGACCTGATGTGGCTTTAAATGCAAAGAGTGGTCCCAATCAATCATTGACTTGAATTACATTATTTTCTACTAAGTAGGTTTAGTGATAAAATCATTTTTACAGCATTTTTCACATCTGCCTTAATTTTTTGCATATACTGTAAATGTTTAACACTCAAGATAAAAGAAAATACAATATCTAAGATTTGCCTGGACAAAATAAATGAAATACAAGTTCCTTTCAGTGTATAATAATCTTTATAATAAGTCAGAACAAAGTTTACTTAGTAAATAAAATTTTATTTTCCTCCATTTTCCTCTGCAAGATCAACATTGAAACCATCACAAAAGAGCATTATATAATACATTTATGTATTGACTATTTACATTGTACAGTAGTGTATTCAACCTGGAAAATATACCTACAAAAGCTAAGAGAAACCCCATGAGTAACTCCGATTGAGGATTCTTCATCATAGATGAAAATTTAAAGAACTGACCCATAGCAAACTGAAATCAAACATGAAGAGATGAAAGAGAAGCTGAGCAATGCAAGAAAATAATTAAACTACAGAACGCTGTATAATTACCAAAACGCCTCCCACAGCTAAAGTATTGCACAATTTCACACAGAATGAAAACCACAGGTTTAAAATGTACTTCAATGTAAAACATATGAAATAAACCAGTTAACAAAACCCAAGTTATACAAATTAAAACACATTCTAATATATATGCAAAAACAGTGAAAAGTCTCCATGTTGCAAAACTGGAGGCTCTTCTGCTAGAATAACCCAGTCTACCCTCTTTCTATATAACAGAACACATGGGCAATATGTATTCTGTGTGTTTTCCAATAAAAGAGCACAATGCACCCAAGGTTTTAACATGTGTGGTAATCAAGGGGAGCCATGCTGTGTAGGTGGCCTCAACATGACTGACACTATGGCACATATGCAATTCACTTTTTCTCCTGCGTTTCCTCCTAGGTGACATTTTTCACACCTTGGCCCTTATTCAATTCACTTTCTCTCTCAAGTTTTCTCCTAGGAGATAATTTTTCATCTTCTGTTTAAAAAAAACTTTTCAGCCTTATGCAGTTGAAAAAGTACTAAAAAGTAGATGAAGAGGTACGGTCAAAATTATTTAGAGTATTTTCTTGCTTGCTGGTGGTTTAAAAGGCATTTTACTGTTAAGTTTGAAAGTATCAACTAGTAGAAATCTTGGGAGAAAAAGTGAATTGCATATGGTCCCTTGTCATAAAATTTCTTTTAAACCACCACCACAAGCAACAAAATACTCAAAATAGTTTTGATAATACTTTTTCATCAACTTTTAGGTACTTTTTTCAATTGTAAATGCTTAAAAGTTATTTTAAAGAGAAAATGAAAATTATCTCCTTGGAGATAACTCCAGAGAAACAGTTAATTGCATAGGGGCCATAGAATCATAAAGGCAAGTTCACACAGCTGGTTGCCAGTCGCTCGTTTCTCCGTGGCCAGGTGCTTTTCTGCTACCATGCAGAAAAGCGTTTGGCATAGTTTTGCCATTGATTCATTTTTGCGTTGCATTTGAGCCCTAGGGTATAGATGGTAACTGCAAATGTCCCTGACGCCAAAAACTACATGTAGCATTTGGGATATCTTGACCGATCCTGGCACTTGACTTAACATCAATCAACATGAGATGAATTCCCCCATTCATCTCAATTATGTCACAATCACAACTCAGTGAATCCCCAGTGGTAAAAGCCAGGTACAGATGCAGTCAGCCTGAACTGACCCTTAGAAGGAAAGTACCTACTGGTTTCCAGCATTAGAATAACTCAGTAACAACCCAATCATGAAGAGTAGTTGCCACACAGAGGTTACTGATTTCATTAATTCTGTGTCTTTGGGCATTCGGGATACAATGCAGTATCCCAATAATGTATGGTCAGTTAAAGGGGTTCTTCCGCGAATGAGGAAAAAAAATCAAAATGGTTTATGCATGTTCTATTAAAAATCCTTCTAAAATAGTGTGAAAATTTTTTCAAAAAAATGAATGGTTTCACCAATACAACATGTAATGTATACAGTGACGGCTGACGGGACTGTGAGGCTAATCCATTTGTTAGGGGTGTTTTTTTTGTTACTTTCACTTCATAAGCTGCTCCCTACCTAGTTTTCATTGCTGTAATGCAGGGCTATGATGAAGTGCTGTGCAATGGCAGTTACAGCTATTAAAATAACGGCTGTGCTGCTCTGTAGTTTCTGCTTGTACTTCCTCACAGAGCTGACCCCCCTCCCCCCACCTCTCCCTGTAGGCAGAGGTCGGGCAGCTCTTCGGAGCAAATCACGTGTTTACCTCGTTGCCGGGCAACCAGACTTCAGCGTCTGTGCAGAGGACTTCCTATCCATTGCACGGCAAGTTAGCTGCCTGAGCTACAGTTCAGTACAGTACAGTACAGAGAGGGGGGGGAGGGGGGTCAGCTCTGTAAGGAAGTACAAGCAGAAACTACAGAGCAGCACAGCCGTTATTCAGCTGTAACTGCCATTGCACAGCACTTCATCATAGCCCTGCATTACAGCAATGAAAACTAGGTAGGGAGCAGCTTGTGAAATGACAGTAACAAAAAAACCACCCCTAACAAATGGATTAGCCTCACAGTCACCTCAGCCGTCACTGTATACATTACATGTTGTATTGGTGAAACCATTCATTTTTTAAAAAAACTTTTCACACTATTTTAGAAGGATTTTTAATAGATTATGCATAAACCATTTTGATTTTTTTTCCTCATTCGCGGAAGAACCCCTTTAAGATTCCCAAAAGTGCTTACAAAGTATCGCCGGGCAAGGTTTAAAAAAAAGCTGCCGTAGACCAAAAACAACATGCACACCTTCCCAAGGAGGCCCCTACCATGCCCAGAGCCTATGCTTTTTCTTTCAAGTCTTTTCCCACCCCAGCACCACTCAGCTATGTTTTGTTGGGTGCCCCAGACCTACATTGAGATCGTCCCTGCTGAATCAAGACAAGGGAATGGCAAGTGGGTAGTGCCTCTTCCACAGCTGCTCCCCTTATTTTCCCATAGTGCCTATAACTGGAAGACCTGGATGTGGTGATCATCTGGGAAAACATGTCTGGAGAACGTTCAAGGCTATCAGTGTGGCATAGTGGAAGAAAAGACAAGCGAAGTGAAAATGAGGACAGGGCACTATATGGAGCTTTTCTGTGTAGAGTGACGTTTTTCCTTGAAAGAAAGGTACTCTTCCTTTATCGATGTGCCGTGTTCTGCTGTACAGGAGATCTCTTTAAAAAGCAAATAAGTGTGTGTATTAAAGAGAACCCGAGGTGGGTTTTAAAGAGAACCCGAGGTGGGGTTCTAAGAATGAAATCAGCACACAGAGGCCGGGTCTGCTTATATTGCCCAGCCTCTGTTGCCATCTCAATCCCCCCTAAGTTCCCCCTGCGCTCTGTTATGCCCCCATAAATCACAGCCGCGCTGTCGACACGCATGTGACATGTAGTGTCACTCTCGCCACTCCCCCGCCTCCTGCATAGCTCCGGTTCCCGCCCGCGTTCCTTCCCTCCCCGCTGATTAGAGGGAAGGGACGCGGGCGGGGACCGGAGCTATGCATGAGGCGGAGGGAGCGGTGAGAGAGACGGTACAGAGGTAAACACAGCCCGCTGCGTGTCGACAGCGCGGCAGTGATTTATGAAAGCATAGCAGAGCGCAGGGGGAACTTAGGGGGGGTTGGGATAGCAACAGAGGCTGGGCAATATAAGAAGACCCAGCCTGTGTACTGATTTCATTCTTAGAAACCACCTTGGGTTCTCTTTAAAAATCCTAATTGCACACAGAGGCTGGGTCTGCATATAATTCCCAGCCTCTGTTGCTATATTGTTCTCCCCGAGACCCCCCTCCCGCACTCTGCTTGTCCCCATAAATCATCCCACCATGCTAGTGACATGCAGCGTGTCGATAGCCGACTGTTTACATGGCCACTGTCATTGTCACTCTCACTGTCACTGTCACTGTCTGGATTTTTAAAAACCTCGGGTTCTCTTTTTAAAAAAGTGCAAGGTTAAATGGGCTAAAAATAGTGGTAGTTAAATATCAATAATACCAATATTCCACTATTTGCTATAGAGGAAAATAAGTAACTTTACGAATATTTTACTATCAGCTATAGTAAAATATCAGTAATTATACAGATATACTTTTATACCCCTCTGTACCCAATCTCTCCCAAGGATCCTCCTCTATCCATGTCTAATACTAACCAACCCCCACCTACTCCTAGCCACACCCCATTTGCCATCATATTGCTCCAGAGTTCGGCTACAATGTAGCCATAATCCAGTTAACTACTGCTCCCAGCATGCCCACCGCCGTTCCTGAAGAGCTCCGCTACATTGTAGTGGAACTCTGCCGCTGCTGTATTTCGCGGGCACCCCCGCACCCAAATTTCTGTCTATAGCCAGCATTTTCTGAATTGGAGCATATGTAAAAACTGTACTTCATTCTGCAGACCTGACATACACATTAGTTCAGTGGCATTGCTTTAGTGATCAACCACTTTTTACCAGGCACAATTTGGTGTAATTCACCTGGATTCAAGAAGATAAGTATTTTATGCAATCACTTTATTCCAAAGATAGTTTTGAATGGATGTCCTCTTTAAAGGGACAATGTCACTTTTCATAACCTAGTGATGGCATGCTCTCAAAAAGTCCCAGAACTTGCAAATATTTTGATTTAGGCATTGCATAGGAGAAATTTTCCACAAGCATGCAACTTACAGTTGTGCTCATAAGTTTATATACACTGGCAGAATTTATGATTTCTTCACCATTTTTCATAAAATGTGAATGATAAACAAACGTAATATAAACAGACCTTTCCTTCACTAATGGTTAGTGGTTGGCTGAAGCCATTTATTGTCAAACTGTGTTTACTCTTTAAATCCTAATCACGACACAAACTACCCAAAAGACCGTGAGCAAAAGTTTACATACCCTGGTGGTTTGTTCTGGTAACATGCACAAAACTTGACACAAACAGGTTTTAATTGCTTTTATGCTAGGTATACACCATACAGATTTACCTGCCAGATCGATTTTTTCCAACATGTCTGATCTGAGTTTTGATCGATTTTTTGATTGTTTTAATAGTTTTTTGCTCGATTTTCATAGAACTAAACGAAAATTGATCAGAAAAAACGATAAAAAAAAGTCCTAAGTCATGGGGAGGGGAAAAAAAAAAAAAGGGTACTTTTCCGTTAGCCGGGCGCATCCACTAGGTGGCGTTAATTACTATTCCCCCTCCAGGCCGCCATGGATCGTAGGGAAAGATGTAATTCTGGTGGATGCGCCTGGCTAACGGAAAAGTACCAAAAAAAGTCAAAAGATCTGCGGGAAAAGGTAATTTAACTCTATAAAACTGAATATAACAAAATACCCAAGTTATCAGCAGTTCTGTTCTGTTTAAATTCTAATTAAGAAGTGGACAATTATGGGTTCTGTTAAAACCAAATAATTGTCAGGTAGACCAATTAGGATTTCAGCCAAAAATACCAGAAACATTGTTTGGGATGCAAGGAAAACCCACAAATTACTTCAGGTGAAATACAAGAAAAATGTGGTGTGGCAATAAGGAGGCACTTGAAAAAAATGGACTGCAAGGTCGAGTTGCAAGAAGAAAGCCATTACTATGCCAATGCCACAAGGTATCCCACTCACAATATGCCAAACAGCACAGAGACAAGCCTCAAACATTCTGTCACAAACTCATCTAGAGTGACGTGACTAAAATTGAGCTTTTTGGCCACAACCATAACAGCTACATTTGGAGAATAGTCAACAAGGTCTATGATGAAAGGAACACCTTTCCTACTGTGGAACATAGTAGTAGATAGCTGATGTTTTGGGAATGTGTTAGCTACAAAAGGCACAGGAAATTTGGTCCGAATGTATGGCAATATGAATGCAGTAAGTTATCAAAAAATACTAAAGGAAAATTTGCACTCATCAGCCAGGAAGCTGAGCATGGGACAGACGCACTTGGACATTTCAACATGACAATTATTATTATTTTAGTATTTATATAGCGCCGACATATTGCGCAGCGCTGTACTGTGTATATATATTGTCACTAACTGTCCCTCAAAGGAGCCCACAATCTAAACAATGATCCAAAACCCAAGGCCAGATTGATTTGTCATTGGTTACAGCAAAATAAAAGGTAAGGACTGGCCATCTCAGTCTCCTGACAGCAATATCATTGAACCACTCTGGAGAGACCTCAAATGTGCAGTTCATGCAAGACAGCCCAATAATTTGCGGGAAATTTAGGCTTTTTGCCAGGAAGAATGGGCAGCTTTACCGTCTGAGAAGATAAAGAACCTCACCCAAAATTACCACAAAAGATTTCAAGCCTTTATTGATGTTCAAAGGGGACAATACATGATATTAAAAAACCACCAGTGGAATGTAAACTTTTGATCAGGTTCACTTGGGTAGTTTGTGAAGAGATTATGATTTAAAAAGAGTAAATACATTGTTTGACAATAAATGGCTTCAGCCAACCCCTAACCATGAGTGAAAGAAATGTTTTTGTGTTATCATTCATATTCTATGAAATATGGTTAAGAAATCATACATTGTGCCAGGGTATGTAAACTTATGGACACAACTGTATATGCAGGGTCATAAGACTGTGTTTTCGGGCATAAATTAGACACTGATAGTTTACAAATGGTAAAGCACCAGGCCAATTTTACACTATTGCTACAAAGGACATAGTTAAATAAATCATTTATTACACTAAATAAATTAATTTGTTTTATAACCGCTAATGTACCACTGTAAATACATGCTTTGTTTGAAGAAAAAAATAAGATAAGAAAAAACAAAGTAGCGACAAAGTGGTGACTATGTAGCATCAGCTCAACTCAAGGCAGTTAATGGTGAAGAGTTCTTGATTGTTATATTTATTAGATTTGGCTTTCATTTCATTCCATCAGTTGGAAGAAGTCCATGCTGACAAATCCAGAAGAAGCAGCATCTTCAAAGCAGCATAAAAATAGTTTTTAGGTGGAAGATCTCAACCATGACTGCAAAAATAAACAAAACAAAGTTAAATTTTCAGAGAAAAGTATATACACAAACATGTAGATTAGCAAGGAAATCCATACTGAAATATAAGATGCTGTAAGGGTCTGAATGTTATAATTCCTTTAACTAGTGACCGTACGAAAATCTCTGCTATTAAAACTGCTTTACTGCAGACTCCTTTGGCAGAAGGACATAGTCACACATAAGTGCCCTCAGAGCAAAAACATTTACAATCAGGAGGATACCATTCATTGGCAAATGTAAAAGAAAAGGAGTAACCTGCTTGCTTTTACTGATGGTTCACATGGTACAATACTCTACTGCTACTACATTGTATCTACATGGCATGGTTTCTGCGGTGGCGTAGCTAAGGAGATTTGGACCTCAATGCAAGTTTAACATTGGGCCTCCCAAGCACTCTATACATAATTCATAAGGCGCAACATAATCTGGCATGAACATCCACAGTATGAGAGATGTAAGCAAAGGAGGGGGACAGTTTGTTAACAATTGCCACTATTCCAAGCATATATAGAAGTGATCATTACCACCATAGCACCATCAAAGAGCTAATACGGTGGTTGAGGGAGGACTACTAGTGGGCCGCTCTGGTCCAAGGGCCCCGGGTGCAGTCTCAACCTCTGCACCCCCTACTGCTACGCCACTGGGTTTATGGTTGTTTCTCCTTCACAACCTTGTTCAAAATTAAGCCCATTTATACTGTGTAAGTGGTACCACTTTGAATACTGATTGATCCATGAAAATTGGTTAAGATACATGCAGTGTGAGGTACCTTTGTGAAAGGTAATAGCTCTGGTACATGCCCCCCAATGAGGTGCATTACAACCCAAGGCACACTATCATATGGTGCTGGGTGGAGTCCTCTTTTAAAGAGTACCCGAGCCGAAGCTCAGGTACACAACATCAGATACTTGCCTAAAGAGAGAGAGAGGTCTCAGGAATCTATTGAGGTTTCCCTCCATGCTGTGTTGTCCCCTGTTGCTGAGCGTGTACCCCCGAAAGATTAGCGACAATGCATTGTTGCTAATCTTAAGGGGGCTGCGCAGCTCTTCCTGCTCCAGCGTGGCCATGCAATAGCGGTCCACGCCTACCCACGCACGCGCAGTAAGCCAGAGCCACTGCTCATGGGCGGGCTCGTGCGGCTATTGCGAGACCCCACATCAGGAAGAAGAGCTGCGCAGCCCCAAGAGGGGCCACGCTCAACACCGGGGGGCTGTAGATCAGTGAGGGAAGCCTCAGTAGGATCCTGAGGCTTCCCTATTAGGGTATGTATGCTATTTTGATCCCAAGCTTAGGCTCGGGATCACTTTAATACTTGAAAGGAAATCTGAAGTAGGAAGAATATGGAGGTTGTTATCTTTATTCACTGTTATAAATGCCATTTGCCTGACTGTCCTGTTGATCTTTTAGTTGAGCTTCTGAGTAAAAAACATGCAGCAATAATATTGCCAGTAGAGGAGGGTCACCTGTTCTATATACTTGTCAGTAATTAAAGATGATTCAAACAGGTCCAATTGGAAAAACATTTTTTTTTTTTTTAAAGGTTTCCATTATTTTTTAGAAAAGAGCTCCTTGGTAAGGACCTGTAAAAGGATGTTGGCCTGCTTGCTCGTTTGCCACTATTCTTGCAGCTGGACTGTGCCACTACCATTCAGGAAATGCTTTGAAAAGAAAGGGAATCCTGAGAATCCCCCATGAGGACCTGTCAGTAAGACGTTTAGAGCTGTCTGCATAAAATACCTACTGTAAGTGGCTGCTTTATAGGAAAAAATGTAATTTATAGTTCCTTTAAGTCTGTGACAAATACACCTCTTATATGTACAAGTGCATATTTTAGTCTACATTTTACAATTTTTCATCATAGTTCTGGTTTAAAGGCAGAGGCTCAGCCAAGAAAGGAAAACTCTCACAAAGAATATTTGATATACACCTCATAGCAATGTATACATATATTATTATCTTTCAACATTCACTATCAGGGGCACCGCCAGCATATAAGCAAGGCACTCCGCCACTTTGGGCCTCGCTTTCTGCTGGCGGCCTGACCTATGCTCTGCGCAACTTACTTGCCAGTGTTCCATCAGCGACTCCTCTTACCACGCTCTACTAGCTCTCTCCTGTCGCCAGGCTCGGCTGTGTGTCCTGTTGCCATGGTTACCAGGCGGCGCCTCTGACGTCGGAGGTGCCTGCTGGAAGTAACCATGATGGTAGTAGCAATGCTGCGCCCGGTGACAGGAGAGAGTGAGTAGAGCGTTTTGAGAGGTGCTGCCGATGCAATCTAGGTTTCTAGGGGCAGGACTTGTACCTGGCAACCTCTGCTGGGCACTTATAGCTCGCTACCTTTTCTGGGGCTCCACCTGTACCTGGCTACCTATACTGGGCACCTACAGCTGGCTACATAGTGGGGCTCCACCTGTGCCTGGCTACCTATAGCTTACTACCTATACTGGGGCACCAACTGTACCTGGCTACCTATACTGGGGGCACCACCTATACTAGGCACCTATAGCTCGCTACCTATACTGGGGCTCCACCTATGGCTGGCTACCTATAGCTTACTATCTATATTGGGGGCACCACTTGTACATGGCTACCTGTACTGGAGGCACCACCTGCCTGTACCTGGCTACCTATACTGTGGGCACCTATGCCTGGCTACCTATACTGGGAGGAACTATGCCTGGATACCTATACTGGGGTCACCTATACCTGGCTAGGACAGTGTAGGGGGACAAAACCCGACACAGAGGGGGATAAGAGGTGACAGGGGAGCAAAAGAAACACTTAGGCCTGGTGCACACCAAAACCCGCTAGCAGATCCGCAAAATGCTAGCAGATTTTGAAAGCTTTTTCTTATTTTTCTGTAGCGTTTCAGGTAGCGTTTTGCGGTTTTGTGTAGCGGTTTTGGTGTAGTAGATTTCATATATTGTTACAGTAAAGCTGTTACTGAACAGCTTCTGTAACAAAAACGTTGGCAAAACCGCTCTGAACAGGCTTTTTTCAGAGTGGTTTGCGTTTTTCCTATACTTAACATTGAGGCAGAAACGCATCCGCAATCCAAAAAATGCCCCCCCCCCCCCCCCCGGGAGTATGCATTTCAGCAAAACGCCTCCCGCTCTGGTGTGAACCACCCCATTGAGATACATTGACCAAGCGTATCCGCAGCCGCAAGCGGCTGCAGAAACGCTGAAAAAAACGCTCTGTGTGCACCAGCCCAAACTGAGGAACGGAGGCGGCACAGAGGGAGACAAAAAAGGCACCAGGGAGACTGGGGGGGGGGGGGGGGGGGGGGGGGTTGGTAACGAATACAGGTTAAGAATGGTTCTGCAGTCCCCATCTCATTTGTTAACCAAGGACTACCTGTATTTTGCTAGTAGTTGGCTCCACCCACGTGTGATGTCCAAGCCCACTGCTGGCTTCGGTGGTCAGGCCACGCCCGTTTTTTTTCCCACGGTGCTCCGTGGCCCCAAATTATGGGCTGTTTGGGGCCACCAAAACCTTAGCTGCATTCCTGTTCACTATTATGAGGTGCTCTCAGTTTATAGATTCATGCCTTACATATATTAGATAATACAAAGGTACATGCAATTAGGACCTAGAAAAAAATGCATGTTTATTTATGTTGGTTTAAGAGAAAGTGGCTATGGAGAAATTTTCAGCTGTGAATAAGCTACACATGCAAATTCATTTTTTTTTCATTTGTTTAAGATTCAGTTCAGTTAGTATTTTGTGCTGTTAAAGAGACACTGAAGCGAAAAAAAAATTATGATATTATGATTTGTATGTGTAGTACAGCTAAGAAATAAAACATTAAGATCAGATACATCAGTCTAATGGTTTCCAGTACAGGAAGAGTTAAGAAACTCTAGTTGTTATCTCTATGCAAAAATGCCATTAAGCTCTACGACTTTCAAAGTCGTGGAGAGGGCTGTTTTCTGACTTTTATTATCTCATCTGTTCCTGAACTATTTACTTTTTCTCTGCCAGAGGAGAGGTCATTAGTTCACAGAGTGCTCTGAAAGAATCATTTTGAATGCTGAGTGTTGTGTAATCTGCACATATTATAGAATGATGCAATGTTAGCAAAAAAAACTATATACCTGAAAATAAAAATATGAGAATATTTTCTTTGCTGCTAATCTTCTAGTAATTATTCATAGTACACAACCAATTCACTATATTATATTTTTTTCCAGCTTCAGTGTCTCTTTAATGGGTAGACCTAAGATGCCAGTTTTCTATACATTTTTGACTAGCCATTTCTAAACAGGATTGTCTTTTTCACCTTTAATAGTGTTCTACAGTAAATGCCTAAAAAAATCAACACCATCACCAAGCAAAAAGAAAGAAAGAAGAAAAAGAAAGCAGGATAGATCATCATATAATTATGTGTCAGAGAAGCCAAAGCATGGCCTAGTATGAAGATGACATTACGATTACATCTTACAGGAGAGCTGTCCTGGCAGGAGTGGTTTCCTATTAATCGAACTTCAAAATTGTTGCACAAGTGCTGCAAGATTTTGGTTAGGATTTGGCACCCCCCCATTAGAAGCTAGTCACATAAATATTGGGTTACATAAATGAATATAATAAAGTGAAAAGTATATTTCTAAAACTGTTAAAATACCCTGACAGACCTTCACAGCGAGATGTCTCAAGCAAAGTACACACGTCCAACTTGTGCACAGCATGCACACGACCGCACACATGACCTGACAAACCGCACGACCTGTACGTCCACGCGTCCGGATGGATAAACGGCTGATTAACATAACGAAACGGATTAACATACTGCGCATGATTGCAGAACGACGGACTGAACATTGAAAATAAGTCATTTAACAGTCGTTCAAACGTCTAGTACACACGGACCATCTGCACAACTGACCTACTATCAGACGACCGTAGGCCAATGTAGGACAGAGAGTTGGATCGGGCGCCGCGCCTCTTATCAGCCGCTCGTCAAGTCGTTTTTACACGTCCATACAACTGGTTGCCGTCCAACAGTCTAAAACTGACTTCAGTTGGACGACAATCAGGAAGTTTTGTTGAGCGGGTGTACGAGCCTTCAGAATGACAAAGAGAAATCTTATCACTACTGTTTGCACATGACAGCTACTGGGATGGCCTGTGGTTGTAAGTTTCTCTGCATTCCCTGATGTCTGTTTACAGTTTACACCACTTGAATCACTGAGATGACCCAAACATAGCTTAAACGGAAAGGATCTGTGCACAATACAACAGCAACTCCTCTATTAAAGAGGAACTGTAATTAAAGTAGACTGCAGTTAATTATACAGTAAAGTCCCTCGTATCCAGCACCGGCAGGGATCACCTGATGCTGGATACCTGTGCTCAAACAACTTGTCGAAAAAGCACAAACCTCCCACTGTGCAGTATAAAATACTTACTAAGCCTCCGTTTGGAGTCTTCTACCCATCCTGCAACTCCTAGAGGCTTTCCAGCATCCCCAGTGTATGACCTGACGCAAATTGGGTCACGTGACATGCCGGGAGCCATGCACAGACAGAAAGCCGCTAGGAGCCACAGGAAGGTTAGAAGACGAGGCCCGGAGGCTCGGAAAGCATTTTATGCCCTGCAAACCCCCCGAAGCACACCAGTTCTTCCTCCCCCCCCCCCCCCAGGCATGCCAGTTAGTTGAGACTCCCAGTTGCTCGAGTTCTGGATAATGGGGATGTTGCTGTACCCAATTTTTTGTGAAGGAAAAAAGTGCCCAAGGGGGTACTTACCTTAGGAGGATGAAGCCTCTAGATCCTAAGGAAGCTTCCCCCTTTCTCCTCAGTAGGCATACATGTAATTAAGGTGTCAGGAAATTTAGGAGCAGTGTAAAGTTAAAAAATAGCTCACCCTGTTCCTGCAAAAGACCTGGCGGTGTCAATTACCATTCCCCTTCCAGGGCATTGACTCTGGGGTAACACACAATTCGGCTTCCAGCTATTGCTGGTGGCAGAATCATGCTGTTTTTATCGTCATTTGGGCCCAAATTACTGAGTGAGCAACGCTATAGCTGTAATTCACTTTATGTCCTATGGAGGTGTCGGCTGCGCCCAAATTTTCCTAGCACTGGCTCCCCTGAAAGTCTGCTTCCTGCGCAGGTGCACTAGCAGCTTTCCCTCAGGCTCCGGAAGAAACGGGTTTCACTATTTCTGTTGGAACCTCAGTGGAAAGCCACTGGTGCACCTGCGCAGGCAGGCCACTGGTATTGTTACTGTTTTGCTTGGTGCAGGGGTCCCAGCGCTGGATGGGCCTAGCGGAGGGAGTCAGGGAAAGCCTCATTAGGATCCAGAGGTTTCCCCCTCTTGAGGTAAATTTTTTTTTCCTTTTATCAAACTAACAGGTTTACTTTAATTATCCTGCTTTCAACATTAGAAACACTTCCTAGAGCTATATTTTAGTGTATATTGTATGCAACCCCGCCCTCCCAGTGATGTTTAGTCTAGGCTGATTAGATATGCTCCATTCTGGGAGACCAGGGATATTTAGTACTTGCTATGGAATTCTCAGAAATCAACATTCTGCGGAGATCACCTGCCAGTACTAAAGATGTTACCACCTGTGGTAAATTTAAAAGTATAAATCAGGGAGAGGAAAGATTTTACAAATGTCATAAAAACTAACTTTTTTGTATTTTGTTGAAGTTATTAGGTCACTAAAGAAAAAACTAACAAAACATTCTTACGGAACCGGTCTGCTAATTACATAGTTTTTGGAATGGGCAGGTCAGGGGAACACCATCCAACTCTAGCATTAAACTGTGTTTGGCTCTCCATAAAGTATGCCAAGAGGAACTTAAAGGGGCACTTCAGCGAAAAAGTGTAAAATTTAAAATATGTGCAAAAATACACAAATAAGAAGTACACTTTTTCCAGAGTAAAATGAGCCATAAATTACTTTTCTCCTATGTTGCTGTCACTTACAGTAGGTTGTAGAATTCTGACAGAAGTGACAAGTTTTGGACTAGTCCATCTCTTTATAGGGGTTTCTCAGGGATATATTTATTTTCACACACAAGCCGAGATCCGTATCAGGGAAAAATAATTATAAATACTTAGTCCATATGGACAATCCCTATAGATACATGAACTGCAAGCGTATAACTTGTTAATTATTACACGTAAAATATAAAAATATGGAACACACTATGAGGTGGTTCCACAGTGGGGTGCTGAGTAAAATCAGCAATACACACTAAGATTGGAGGTCTTTGCTTATCCCCCACACTCAATAAATCTGGTATTGGTGTGGTGTAGCTATTCCACACAGTGTTCATTATCAGACCCGGCTACAGTAGTCCATACGGACTAAGTGTTTGTAATATATTTATTTTCAAAAGCACTTAGTGAATAGCAGTTGCTCTGTCCAACTGCCAAAAAACTGTGTAGTGAGCAGGGAAGCTGGCCAGCATCATTGTTTAAAACTCTTTTTCAGGAATATCTTTATAAAGAATAAAAGACTTGCTGAGAATCCCCTATGGAGAGATGGACCAGTCCAAAACCTGTCACTTCTGTCAGATTTCTACTGCCTACTGTAAGTGACAGCAACATAGTAGAAAAGTAATTTATGGCTTACTTTACTCTGGAAAAAAAGTACATATTTGTATAGGTTTGCACATATTTTAAATTTTACAGTTTTTCACTGTAGTGCCCCTTTAATGTGCCCTTGCAGTCCTGGATATCCACACCAGGTTTTATGATCCAGATGACTGAGCAGAAATTCCACAATTTTATAGGAGGGAAACGGTGGAGAATTGAGGAGGGCACCGAGTTTCCCTGTGTGCTACACTACTCACATTAATGCTGAAAGTTGTGTGCATGATGCCAGCCAAAGCCAGTTGGTTTATGCATACATGCATGGTGATGTGTGGAAACCTCTGTACACTGGGCTCTGCACATGCACTAGAACTTGCACGGGGTTGTGTGCCATGTGTTAAGAAAGACATTTAAACCCCCTTTCCCTGGCAGCAAGTGCTAAAACTCCTGTTCTGGTCCACAACTGTGTGCCTTCTGTGTCACTATAGATCTTAAACTCACTGGTTTATCTCTGCTACTGCTTATCTTTTTTTGCAGATGTGGCCTATTACATGGCTCTACTTACTGTCTTCTGCTGCCTACCCAAATCCTTGTTTGTTACTGACCATGACTGTTCACTGTCTGTTCTGACCTTCTGCTCTTTTCTGATAATGCCTTCCTCAACTTTATGCATGTAAATGGCTTCAAGCATTACCCCCAGCCTATCTAGTTACAGGCATCTTCCTCAAATGTGGATGTCTAGCCTGTTCCAGGCATTCTCCCACATCAGCCGCACCTGTTTCTGCAAATCATCAATGGAGAAGGCATTGAAGCCATGACCTGCAAACTCTGGGCAGCAACAACTGGTTTTAATTCTAGGGACTGGTTACATGCACTATTTTGTTACATGCACTGTTTTGGTGTGAAAACCATGAATTTATTGATGAATGCAAATGTGCGCTAATCACCTTGTGTGTGGGGAGAGGGGGGTAGAAAACTTTTGAAACTGGACACTTTAAGGTTCAGCACACAGCTTAGTGTAGGAGAGGAGAATAAACACTTTTTGGAATGGTAATAAAGACGTAAAGCAAAGTAAGCATAAAGTGCTTAATTTTTAATTCTTTCACCATTTTAATCACTTTAAATGATTGAGCAAGCTGCGTTTCATAGAAAGCATAACACAAGACTTGATTGGTAGGCAGGCTGGAAATGGCTACAGCAGAGAATGGTAAAAGATGCAATCACATTAAGTGTCTTCATTAAATTACCACAGGAAAAAAAGATTGCAAGTGTGCTTTTGCTTTGTTAATTCTATACGATCATTACCTTGCCAACCAATAGACACACAAATAGGCTAAATGCAATGGAGAACCAATATCACTCACCGGCATGCTAACTAAGCTTGAACTGACTCAGAAGATACCACTGCGAGGAGGTGTTAACTACAAAGCCAGGGAGAAAAGAGCTTAGTGCAGTGAATACAGACACAGAATGTTAGTAATAAAGTTGGCTCTATATGCAAATTAGTATAAGCAGGCTGTTTTATGCTTACCAATGAAGTGAGCAGTGACATTAAAAAATAAGTGGTATAACACTATTTTGGTGCTTTGCCATACCCTTACTGTTTAAGCAGCAATGAGCCTACAGATGAACGGCAGAATTCAGGTTTACATCCGTTTTTTCCTTAATCATAAAAATGTCAGTAACCAATAAAATTAACTGATTTGTCCGGAGTTTGTCACTTCTGCCTTCAGGTACAAATCATCCACAATTTGTCACTTATATTGTTTGACAAATTATATACCGTAAGTCATAATGTTTTTTATACCCTAGCAATGGGCAACATGTTTACACTTTAGTTTTAACCAACAGGGAGGTGATCAGTAGCCTACAAAACAAGTGAAGAGGAAGGAATGCATTGCGATTTACACGCCTACAGATTGGTGTAATCAATCATCACTTGATCCGATTTCTCAAGCACATCCGTTTTGCCAAAGGTAAAGACACAGATTTTATAATGTACTGTATATCTGTTTTCACCAGTGTAATGTGATTCTTGAGAAATCGTTAATGTACTGCATGCTGCATTTCTGGAGCGATTGCATCGCTGTTCTGTTCTGCACAACTGAATGGGACTTTGCAGGAGAACAAAAACTGCATGGCAAGCATCTAGACCAGGTATGGGCAAACTTGGCCCTTCAGCTGTTAAGGAACTACAAGTCCCACAATGCATTGCAGGAGTCTGACAGCAACAGTCATGACTCAAAGGCAAATGCATTGTGGGGCTTGTAGTTCCATAACAGCTGGAGGGCAGAGTTTGCCCATGCCTGATCTAGACAAAGGGATAAAGACCTAACAGGGTAAACATGGTATCCCTCAGCCACAGGACAAATGGTTGCGGTATGCTTAGTGTCAGTTTGTAATCTCAGTCCTCTAGCACCTAGGTTCTCAACGTGTGGTACGCATACCCCTGGGGGTACTTCTGATGGTTCCAGGGGGTACTCAGGCTTGACATACTTAACCAAGAATAACAAATTTAGAGTTTTAGAAAATGATAAATCTACTTTAAACACCACCAAATCAGTATTTTATCTAATTAAAAGCAATAGTAAATGCTTGGAAATTGTTTAGGACCAATTATCATGTGCTACCATTAAATATATATTTGTCAAGGGGTACTTGTGATAATTTTGACTATACTAGGGGGTACTTGGTGAGCACAGGGTTTTAAAATGGGTACATGCCAATAAAATGTTGAGAAACACTGCTCTAGCAGATTTGTGTGTCTGGGACATCAGTTCTGTGGGGGCTTGAAACCTCTTTCTTCTCCCCTCACTAACAAAATGTAGACCTTTCCTACATTAAAGGAAGCCTAAGATGGTTCTAATTGCTGTAT